>NW_010521008.1:0-24134 GCF_000687285.1 Phaethon lepturus
TGGGGCACCTCCGCGTCTGTGGTGGCCTCTCACACCGCTGTGGTGCTGGAAGTCCCCACCCGGCTGCGTTTTGTGTCTTGACAAGTCTTCTGGTGCGTGGGCAACACAATGTGTGCGTGTCGTTAGGTGTGGGTCTCTCGTGGGAACCAAGGAGGTCGTTTGGACAAGCAGCTCGTATTTCTCTTGATGGTGCTAGCTTTTATCAGTCCAGTTTTTGTGTCTTTTTCCATGTCCTTTATCCTTATTTCTTTGAGGGGGAGCAGAAGATTCACCTGAGAGTGCTGATGTGCTTGTTGTTGCTTCCTTTTGATCTTTAACTGATTTTTCTACCAGCTGGCCAGCTTTAACAGCAGAGTTGACATCACCATGACAGGAAGCTCTTACAAGTTAAAAATTGAGGTCTGAATACAGGAGAGACAGTGGAATGAATGACCTTGTTTTGTTGAAGGCATCAGCTTGGGGTCACCGTTTCAGTACTGCTTGGCATGCTTCTAGCCACGCTACTGGGAAACGGAAACCTGGAGATGTTGTTGAGATGAGATGAGTAGGGGCAAGAGGGGGGAGAGAGGTGGTTGGAAATTAGGGTTAAATAGGGCAAGGGGACTTGCAAATGCATAAAGGATAAGACAAGGCTCCAAGGAGACCTTATTGCAGCCTTTCAATATGTAAAGCGGGCTAATAAGAAAGATGGAGAAAGACTTTATACCAAGGCCTAGGCCTGTAGTGACAGGACAAGGGGCAGTGGCTTTACCTAGGCCCGTAGTGACAGGACGAGGGGCAGTGGCTTTAAATTGAAAGAGATTTAGATTTAGATTGGACATAAAGAAAAAAAACATTTTACAGTGAGGATGATGAGACACTGGAACAGGTTGCCCAGATAAGTTGTGAGTGGCCCATCATTGGAAATGTCCAAGGTTCAGTTGGATAGAGCTTTGAGCAACCTGATCTAGTGAAAGATGTCCCTGTCCATGGCAGAGAAGGTTGGACTAGTTCTTTAAAGGTCTTAAAATCTTCCAACCCAAAGCATTCAATGATGCTAGGAAAGAACTACATGTTAGTAGTTGTATTGCTCAAGAAGCTCTTAAGGACCTACATGGGGAATGCAAGTAGTCTTTGAGGGCTCAGGTTTGAAACAAACTACCCGTGTAGTTTATCTTTTATTTTCTTGCCTAGTTTTGTATGTCCTTAATTTTGTTCTCTGTAGGCCTTCCTGTTTTGGGCGGAAGGAGATCTGTGTATCACTTTCTAAAATTCATCTGGAAGCAAAGATCTGAGCAGCACTCTGTCTGGCACGGAAAACTATCTTTTGGCAGGGAATAGTCAGTAAGCAGGCTGTAATAGCTATTCTGACACTTTTTTTATATTAAACTAGAATACATATGTGAATATTTATTCTGTACTGTAGCAGTTTTGAAAATCCTTTATAAACTTTTGAACTGTTTATTGGGATCAAATTATTTTTTTTAATATATTGAGGTAGTAAATAATCAGTAAATCTTTTTTTTCCATTAAAACTGCTACATGCAATTTACAGATGTCAAGTAAAACCCAGTATCTCTTTCTCTCATAGTTCCTTACAGTGTTAAACTGTTAATTTGAATCTATTCAATCTCCTAGTTTCTCCTGGTGTTTTGGTACAAAAATCCTGCCTGAGAAAATTTGATTATTCTATCCCCTTAATCCTTGGTGATGGGTTACAGAGTTCTGTGGATTCTTTTTTATTTTAGTGAGTCCTGAGTAGGTCGTATACCCAGTGTAAGCTATTTTACATCTTGAGACAAGATCAGCTCAGGTATAATATTTCTGTAGGAACTTACAATAAATGCACTGTTGTTGTAAGTACTATTTAAAACTGGTGTCAGTAAAAAGGAATATAATTTTTTTCTTAATATTTTAAAATTATGACTACATATTGTGGATGAGGGCTGTCTTGCTCTATTAAATGTAGCTAGGTGTAAGCATCTACATCTATGTAAGCACCAACTTCTTTCTAGTGATTTTTTACCCATCAAGGTGAGGAAGTAGTCCTGAACTTTGCTATAAACTGCGACTAATATAATAATATAATTTCACGTAATAAAATTTTAATATCGTTTGCTAGAGATGGAAGCTAATTTGAATTGGTTAAGTTTCTAATTAGCACACTGCAACTTCTACGTTTGTTAATGTGGTATGCAGGATAACATCACGTCATATATGACTACTTTAGCATTACATCATATATGACTGGGACACACATATAGTATGAAACTAGAATTGCAACAAAACCATTATACACTATGATTACTAAATAGTTTTCCCAATGGCTGCTAAGGAATTTGTTGCTTAGTTTGCCCCAGTTTCTCTGTGATGTTCCCAGTGAGTCCATAGGTCTGCATGTAGAGGTAATGGAGAGATGAGGCTGTCAAATTCTTCTGGGATGTTTCTGTGACATACATATGTGTCTACACGTTCTGTATTACCAGCTGCTTTGGGCTGATACTGCTTAGTTTAAAACTTCTGTGAAATTGCATACCCATATGTACTTCTTGGAGTATATAGACCATGTACTTCCTGTATATGTTTATTTTCTTTATGGGCATGCACTGTAGAACAATAATTGCTTTAGTTGTATGCTTCCAGAAGTTCCCAGAACATGGAACTTTTCAAATGTAAAAACAGGAAAGCATGGCTTGCTTTTAGTATGCTTCTATAAGCATTTTTTCCACCTGATTTGTTTGCGGACATTTTTTTGGTCCTGTTACTAACAAACTAATACTTTGTCTGAGGAGTATCATTAGGCAAAGGAGGCCATCCTAGACCTCAGGGACTGAAGGTGCTGCTCAATCTGAATATTGGATGTTTCAGAGTATTTGTATACTTGTAGAAAAAAGCAGGCTTCATAGAATAAATAGGTAGGAAATGAAGCTAGAGTACATCATTTATGCTGCAGAATATTCTGATCAATATCTGTCTTATTTTTTATTTCAGTTACCTGATGGTATCAAGATTGTGGATCTTCAGAAGTCTGAAAATCAAGTTTTTCTGAAACTTCAGTCAAAAGGGTTGAAAGGAGGAGGTATGAAAAATACTTGTCTCTGTTTATAAACTGGAAGGTCAGAGGATTTTCTAATGCAGTCTGGAGTTAATTGAAATTATTCTTTTCTTTAAATGGGAAGCAGTTATTTTTCTTGTAAGTTCTAGGTATCCCTTCACTTCTTCTTTCTATTCTGCTCTAGGAAAATTACACTTCTCTTTTTAAGTGCCTTGGTGTTTAATTTTTTCTTTGTAATTTCATGTGTAGAAATTGGAATATTTCTGTATTTGGAATCAGTAGAACTTGCCTTGCAGTAGAGTTAATAGCTGCCTTTTCTCATAAAAAATAAGCTGAATATTTGTAAGCAATTCAGATACTGAAAGGATATCTTTTCAGTAACACAGTGAAGAAAACTACAACACTGCTAAAAAGCTTTTGATTTCTTCTGATTTTTTTGTTTGTTTTTCTTTTGATTCTGTATGTTTAGTTACATTTTTATTACAAAAATTGTAGGTGTATCTGTTTGTATGGTATCTTGAATTAGATTATAATACCTGAATATCTTCAGAAATGTTCTAATTAAAAACTGTCGTGATTATGTTACTTGTGTTACTTGGTTGCTAGCGTTAATATTCTTTTAACAATAACTTTATTATAAGGGAATGAAATAAATGCTAATGGGGTGGTAGAATGAAGAAGGAAACTCTTCTGTTCATAGAAGCAGATATTTTATTTGGTGTCACAAAATATTGTATTTCTTAGCCTATGTAAGCCATGAATGTACTGGATTATGGTTTTCTAGTGACGGAGGGAAGTGGAGCATTTGTATATTAGCCAGAAGTTCATGTTCACTTTTTCTAGAACCTGCAATGATCAGAAAATATCTATGAAAATGGACCCCATGGTTATATGGCACCAAATATTTTTCATTCTTGACTGTTTGCTTTGATAATTTTTGCTGTATGTTGGCTGTCATAGACTAAATGAAAAGATTTTCTTTTTTCTTTTTTGAGCTGTGTTTTTGCCATGCAAGTATATGGACAAGAAGTCTTTCATGGGAAAGAAACATTTGCTGGTTTTTTTGCCTAGGAATAGAATATTTGGCTGTGAGATTTTCTTAGAGATATCACTCTAACCAATCCATGTCTAGATAAAACACTTAACTGTTTCTGGCCCACAATTCTGGTGTAAGTCAATCTAAAAGATCTATCTAAAGGCTTTAGTACCAGCCTTTTGTGTTCATTCTGGAGTCTTTCAGTTCTGAGGTTTGTTTTTTTTTCCTTACAGAAGATAAGTCAAGGAAGGCCCTGAATTTCTGACTTCAGGAAGTGCATGGTCACTAGGGCCAAGCACATCAGTTGCTGAAGTACTCTGAAGATCACTCATGTCACCTTTGTGTTCATTCATCACTAGTGTCTATAAAATAATGCATAATCTTTTCATACGATCACAGAATAACTCATGTTGGAAAGGGCATCAGCAGGTCTCTACTCCAACCTTCTGCCTACAGCAGGGTCAGCACAGAGGTCAGACCAGGTTGCTCAGGGGTTGATCTGGTCAAGTTTGGAAAGTCTCCAAGGATGGAGGCTGCACAGATGCTCTGGGCTCCTGTTCCAATGCTTGACTGCTCTTATTGTGGAAAAAGTTTCTCCTTCATATTGTGGAACTAGTTGTGTGTTAACCATGACCAGCTTTAATACTCAAGAAAAATCACTTCAGCCTTTGGTAGGATGCAGTAAGTCCTGATCTCTAGGCAGAGTAATTTTCGTGACATACATAGAACAGCTCTGCTCTCAGACATTATTCTATTTACATCTGTCTTCAGGTCTATCACTTAGAAGTTACTTGTCTGTTTTTGTGGTTCCCATAGTGAAATGTGTTGTTTAAACACTTCTGCCCACCTGCCCGAGTTAGACTTAGAGAAGATCGGTTTCTTGATTTTCACAGAAGAAAAGAAACACCCAAACTCTCCTACTATTGATCAGTTCACCTTACTTTGGAAGTTTGCATATTGCATGTTGACTTTCATGTACTTCTGTGTACTGTAAAAACAATAACGAAAGTTATAACAGTTTCTACACTTTCAGCTGTGAGTTGCAATTTGTTTGTTTTTTTTTTAATTGATGCTATTAAGTTACTTTAAATAAAGAGTGATACAAAAATCTTCCTTCCAAAAAATCCTTACAAAAATCTTGTAAAGACAAGAAGACGTTTGATGTTTTTACTTGATGTTTTCTCAGCAAATAGATTTCTTATCTATCCCCTTTTTTCCACATTGCTGAGGATTCTTTCTGGGGTCTTTTTTGTATAATGTTTTATTCCATAATTTATATATTGTGTGTTTGAATCTGTGTGCTTCATGAACACATATATGCAGAAGGGGCGGAGTGAGAGAGAGATAATTACTTTGTTGCTTCCTTTTAAAGTTCATTAATAGATGGGGCATCAGTAGAGTCTGTTTTCCTTGTGGGGATTGCATCATTAATATTTGCTTGAAGCATATGTTTTAGAGGTTTGGATTTAGGACGCTGCTCTTCAGTCTCAGACTGAAGTTTGGATTGAAGAGTATTGAACCTTTCGTTCTCTGACAGACTCTGTCTCTTAGAGCAGAACTTCCTAACGTTTGGTACTACCTTTCTGAGACTCTTTTCCCTCCAGTGCTAAGCCCACGTAACACCAAAGCTAGCACTAGGCCCAGCACCTCGATATGCCAGAACAGGAAGAGTACACTAGAGCCACAGCGTACCGTGCCTATGTGTAGCTGTCAGTAGGGATCAACACTGGCTATAAAAAAGTTAGAGCCACTGCTGCCCTAGAATACTGTCCTGCTGCTTAAAAAGTAGTAGTCCTTTAGAAATTGCTATATTTGAACATCCAGTAGGTGGAGTTGGGGTATGACTGATGCAAAGACTTAGCCCCCATATTTATTTCATCTAGATATGAAACAGCATGTTGACATTAACATCAAGTCTGCTATTTTATTTTTTTAATAAAAAGATTTATAATGTAGTATTTTTACAGTTGATGTTGGAAATAAAAGATTTCCCAGTAATTGTGTAGTGAGGGTTTTGTGGTTTTTTTTTTAAATTTGAAATTAAGTGCATAGTGGCATAATACACAGGTGATTTTTTTGTTTGTTTTTAGGTCGTTTTGGACAAACAACTCCACCACTTGTTGATTTTCTTAAGGATATTTTGAGAAGATATCCAGAAGGAGGACAGATTCTTAAGGTATATAACAAATGGTATTCTTAGCAGTGATTATGTATGACCTAATACCATTAGTTTAACACGTTCCAGCAAATCTTGCAATTGTTGTGCCTCATTAGATATTCATTCTAGTACAGGAGATACATGTTTCCATTTCTGTGGACCAGGCAAAGTGAATTGTAGGTTTGTGTTTTTTTTGTTGTTTTGTGTTTAACATCTCTGAGTTTGCTTGTCACAGATACCATTGTAATTTATAAAAAACAGACATTGAATGCAGATGTTAGAATTAAATCAGACTTCATGATGTACTTTAAGCGAGTGAGCTATCTAAAATGTTTATTTTGCTTATTACTTTATTGTTCATCTCTGCTATAAGCTATAGTAAAATCACATAATAATGTATAAAATGTTTTGGAAGGGATTATCTTAGTATGAGAATGGGATAAGCTCAAGACTTTAATAAAAGATTTTGCTGTGGAATTTCTTGGTAGCTAAATACATCTTCCTCTCTGTGAATTATGACAGTCTCACAAAATTTCATCATTAAGAACACTTTTAAGATGGGAGTCTTTGAGTGGCATTTGGGAGACTTGGTCTAAGGTGATAAGAATAATGAACCCATCAGTTTTGTATGGGCTGAGAAACGTTTTTAGTCTATGCATTGGTTCTCATAACAAAAGAATGTCAGTGGATTTTCTGAACTGAGGGTAGTGTTCTTTATGGTGTTTTATCATCGGTCCAGGAGACTTCAAAGTATGCAACAGTAGTGCATGTTATGTTGTGGTGCTCCACATCTGAATGTTGAATGTTACATGTATAAGCCTAACAATGGAAATGACAACATTGATTTAAGCACTAAAAATTTTTTCAGTAAATAGGATGGTGAACTGTTAGAGTGGAGTTCACCTCACCTTACTTTAGACACGGCTGGAACACCTCTTCTGTGAAGAACAGCTGAGAGAGTTGGGGTTGTTCAGCCTAGAGAAGAGAAGGCTCTGGCAAGACCTTATTGCAGCCTTTCAATATATAAAGGGAGCTTATAAGAAAGATGGGGACAGAGTTTATACCAAGGCCTGTAGTGACGGGACAAGGGGCAGTGGTTTTAAACTGAAAGAGAATGGATTTAAATTGGATATAAAGATGGGATGAGGGTGGTGAGACACTGGTTGCCTAGGGAAGTTGTGAATGCCCCATCCCTGGAAGTGTTCAAGGTGAAGTTCGATGGAGCTTTGAGCAACCTGATCTAGTGAAAGATGTCCTTGCCCATGGCAGAGAGGGTTGGACTAAATGATAGTCAAAGGTCTCTTTCAACCCAAACCATTCTATGGTTCTATGATCTGAAAAAATACAAATTATTCTAAATTTGTCAAGTCCCGCAAAGGGAAAGACAGGGTACCTGTAGAAGATGATTTGTCTGATTTATTGTAGCTTCCTATGCTAACGCCTAGAAATGCCAGTTTGATTTTTCTTTTGTTTTTGAAGAGCATGTGGGGTGATTAGTTCATAGCTGGATGTTAAATGTCTCATCCAGAATGCTTCATCACATGGATGTTAGGAGATTCATTTCCTTAGTATACGGGAATACCACATTCTAACTAATGGAATTTGGTACAGATATATGTATATATCTATCCAGATATAAGAAACACACAAATACAAATGGTGACAGATGATGACAGTTCCTGCCATCTCTTGGAAGGTTTTCTTTGCAACCATGGAACTAGAAGTTGATTATTTTTAGTGTGGATGCTTAAAACAAGTGTACGTTTAATTGTTTTGGCAAACTGCATCCTGGATATGTTCTGAGCAGTGTCTGTTCATAGGATGAGGGCTTACATTTTTACCATTTCCCAGTACTAGTTGGATCTGTATCTTACATTTTTAATCTGTATCAGCATTTGAATCATGAAGAGTTCAGACCTTCTTAACAATTTAAATCCAAATTTTCATTCCAACATGAAGAAATAAGATAATATTCTTAGAAATCTGATAAGTAAATCTAAAAGTAGAACTGTTACTCTTTTCATGGTTTACAGTTTATAGTTAACAGACTGCTAGGGAGGGATTACTAGCAGGAAGTTTGCTGATTTGTTAAAATTGATTTCACTGTTTGGATTGTTCAAATACAATGCTGTTACAGCTGAATGTAGCAGATGCTCCATGTGCCACAGCATCAACGCAAGCCTCTGACTCTGTCATGGTTTCTGTACTTATGTAATATTTCTTGATAACTTTGGCTATCTTTCTGTATCTTCTTGAATGGTTGCCATGATTATTCTTTTAGAAGAAGAATAGCATGGGTTTTGTAACTAAATACCTCGTGGAGATTCTTTAAAATGTATTCTTTATGCTGAACTGTGGGTATATTTCTTGCTATCTCATCATGCTTCAAAATTATGTAGAAGTGACAATATAAATGATATATCTTTGGTTACTTGTGTGATATGCCTTATAGACTGGATATATTGTCACAAAGTGAAAAATCGAGGGATAATAGTTTTGAAACCACATAATAGATAACGATGACCTTATAGTATACAGTACATTAGAATGCAACCTAATCTGAAATATCTGCTGCTAGTGATGCTTTTTTTTTTTAAGTAAAGATTCATCTTGCTAGCAAGTCTTTTGTTTTTATGCATAACTGAATGAAATTTATGCTGTATGAATTTCACTGGCTTTTCAGTTCATCTGAGATACTTATGCCAAACTTGCATACGCCCCCACAAACTTATATGTGTGTGTGTACTTGTGTATCTATGCATGTATGAGTGTGTATCTTTGGAGCCCTGATACACTTCAATGATTCAGTGCAAATAGAGCATTGTGTGAAGCCCTAATCCTGTAGGTATTTATAATCATGCTGACATTTCTGCAGTGTATAATGCTATTGATGTAAATGGGACTGGATAGGCATATTTTATTCATGTTAGTGGTTTATTGATATTTTAGTTGTTAGTTTTCCATAGCTCTCACCGCTCCTAACACTATTTAACAAATACTCAACATAAGTCTCTTTCTAGTCTATGGGCTTCATTCAACAGGTGAACACTGTTGGCTCATGATTTACAGTTACTGGTCATAATTGTTATGCAGACCTTTGCTGAAGGGGTGTTAGAAGTGAGCACCATGGTTCTTGAACAGTTGGTTCACACTGTGGAATGTTAACTTAAATGGAGTTCAGTTGATGTAAAGAAGAGTGCTGTGTATTGCCTTTTTATGACTTGGTGCCTCACTGTTGTCTTACAGCTGTTGTGTGGGCTTAACAGTAAGCTTTGATTTTTTTTTTTTCCCCCCTTTTTTTTTTCTCTGCCATCTTGCATTGTTTTGAAACTTGAACAACTCTTGATTTGGGATAATATAGTTATAGTAGTGACAGTTTAGTAGCTTATTTCTAAACTTTATAAATACTGCTTGTGTGTGATATTTGAGCTCCAAATTAAAATTTTTTAATACTATTTGTATGACTATTCCTTCTATAATGATGTCTAATTTTATTAAGGTAAACTGGATAAAATTTATTTTGGTTGAAAAGTATGAAAACAATTACACTTGAGACAATTTATTTTCTACTGTTTAAGTTGGAAAGCCATTGCTAGAATATGTACAATGTTACTGCATTATGCTTTGTTTTGGTGTTTGGTTTTTTTTTTTTCCTTTTTTCCCCATCTCAGGAACTGATACAGAATGCAGAAGATGCTGGTGCCACAGAGGTTAGGTTTTTATATGATGAAACTCAGTATGGAACAGAAACTCTGTGGTCAAAGGACATGGCACAATATCAGGGTAAATATAATTTTTATTAACTTTGGCCATTATTCTTCAATATGCGTGCGGTTCTGTGTTTTTCCCCTTGCTGTATGGAGATCACCATATAGGGATGACTCCATTGCTACTTCCACCTTACAAGGTACATATTTTGTCTGTGTTCTGATGTTGATAATTCTTTTTCAAAGCCAGTGTTTGATATTGAAGGCCTTACACTGCCTTCTTGCAGGTTGTCAGTAGCAGCTTTCCAATGGCTTCCAGTTAATCCTGTTTGAGAAAGTCTTCATGTTCTGCTTTGTTCTAAGTCAGTTCTCCCAGGGTGACTGTGTATCCTGTGGTTTATTTCCCTGGGTTCACTCCGTATCCCAAAATACAAGAAAGGATTTTCAGTAGAGCAAGTAAACAAGATTTAAAAAGTAAGTCCTAGGGTAAAAGAATGCTTCGGTATTAGACAATCATTTACAGATTTTTTACATATTAACCTCTACGTTTTGAGACCTGTCTCCAGTTCTTAATTAAAAGATGACCCTAGCCCCTTACATTTCAGCACTCTCCAGGGAGTTCTGTTTTCTTCCCCCTCTCTTACTCGTTCACCCTTATACCAAACTTTGCTTCATGTTGCCTTATACTGCAAATGTAGTTTCTTGTAACTTTAAGGTTTTTACATCATCTGATACAGTTTTGTGTGACAGAGGTCAGTTGTATTTATCAAACAGATTAGTTTGCATAATCATCCCAAAAGGCATTCAGTTGTGATTTGAAGATTTCGATGATGAATAATCCACTACTTCTTGTTTCTAGGTTTTTTCAGTTGTTAATCAGCCTCATTGTCTTCTAATTTGAATTTGTCTGTCTTACTTTCTAGACAAAGGTTATTGTTCTATCTTGCCCTGTATTCCCTTCCAGTGGAGGTATTAATAGACTGTGATTACTACATCTTTCAAACATCTTTTTGATGGACTGAGCAGATTGAGTTTAAGCCTTGCACTATAGGACGCTTCTTTCAGAAGTTTTGTTGTTTTCTGCTTTCTGTTCAGTTTTTTAGAATAATTATTTTAAAATGTGGACACCAGAAGTAGATAACACATTGGAATATAAATCTCTTGAGTACCGTATAGAGAGGTAAATCCATCTTCTTGCTTCTGTTTGCTGCTACTCTATACCTCCCTTTTACCACCAAGCATAATTTGATGTCAGCTTGAGTCATATCTTCCCCATTAAATCTGCACATGCATACTTTAAAGAAATACTTTGTCAGTTCTGTAAGTTAATTTCCTAGAAATTTTTAACAGTAAATACTTTTCTGTCACCTTTTTAACACTTGCCTATTTATTATAGGGCCAGCATTTTATGCATACAATGATGCAGTTTTCACCCCTGAGGACTGGCATGGTATACAGGAAATAGCAAGAAGCAGGAAGAAAGATGATCCCCTGAAAGTTGGAAGATTTGGAATTGGCTTTAATTCAGTTTATCATATAACAGGTACTCTCAGTAGATATTTTAAAATGAAAACGTTGATGTTTTAAATTGTTTTATTATTTTATGTATTCATCTTTTAAAAATTAAATCCCTGGCTAAGTTTCCTTAAGAAGCGTTCATATTTTTCAAAAATCTCTATAAGGTATCATTTGGATTTTGAAGGAGATTTGTTTCATCTAGTAACATCATTATGTACTTGATCCCATATATTGACATGAACATTCCTTTACACTGTTATTTCAGTTATGCGCTGCTGTTCATATTGGAGTCCCGTAATACAGAGTAGATATGCAAGTAGAAGTGTGAAAGTTTAGACTAGACTGAAACTTTTATGCAGATTCTTTGCACGATAAGCAGTGACTTTATTTCATGCTAGAAAGGATATTCCGTAATAGAGGTATATGCACATTTACATTTGAGAGAGATAGTACATACTGTTTCACAAGCTGGTAATACTCAGTCTTGAAACATATTATTCTGGCAAAATGTTTTACTGCTTGTCCTGGTTTCAGCTGGGATAGACTTAATTTTCTTCCTAGTGCTGTGTTTTGGATTTAGGATAAGAATAATGTTGATAACACACTGGTGTTTTAGTTACTGCTAAGGAGTGTTAACACTAAGTCAAGGACTTCAGCTTCTCATACTGCCCCACCAGCAAGGATGCGGGGGACACACAAGAGGCTGGGAGGGGACACAGCCAGGACAGCTGACCCCAACTGGCCAAGGGGATATTGCATACCATATAACGTTATGCTCAGTATATAAACTAGAGGGAAAGCTACCTGGGGACCACTGCTTAGGAACTGGATGGGCATTGGTCAGTGGGTGGTGAGCAATTGCATTGTGCATCACTTGTTTTGTATATTTCAGTATTTTTTTTTTAACTTTCATTTTTTGTCATATTAAACTGTCTTTACCTCAACCCAGGAATTTTAATTTCTCCCCCCTCCCCCTGCCCTGATTGTCTCACCCATCCCACTGGGTGGTGGGGGAGTGAGTGAATGGCTGTGTGATATTTAGCTACCTGCTGGGTTAAATCACAACACAGCTGTACAGAAGAAGCATATAGTGTAAGTAGTGCTTACAGTCTACATAGTAATTATAATAGTACAGCATAAGAGGCACACTTTTGCTGAAATAACATTTTTAACTTGCGAGTTTGTTAAGACAGAGGGGTTTATTTCCACAATATTTCACCTAGTAGAACATGAATAAAAGCTCAGTTAATGCATTCAGTGGCTTGATAATTCTGGGAATTTATGATTTTAAACATACAAGATTACTTTTTGCAAGCCTTCATGATCTGCAAAGTATGAATGTAATAGAATACATCTTTAGTAAATTAAATGTTTTTTTTCCCCTGAAAACTTTGGAAAGATAAAAGTATACAGTTGAAAAAATTATACTTTTTGTTGCTCACTCTTTGCTAAAATTCAAATAATTGAATGACTGTTTATATATTTAATCACAGAATTAGGGTGTACTTGTTTCTTTCTGTCAATAAGCACTGAAGTACATGTTATCAGAGTTACAGGATCATAGAATCATATAGGTTGGAAAAGACCTTTAAGATCATTGGGTCCAGCCATAAACCTAACACTGCCAAATCCAGCACTAAACCATGTCCTTAAGTGCCACATCTACATGTCTTTTAAATACTTGCAGGGATGGTGACTCAAACACTTCCCTGGGCATTATACTGGGTTCATTGCAGTTTTGTAATGTTTGTTTTTCTTGCCTTTTAAAAATTTGTTCCTTAAGACTGTATTTGAAAAATATGTTGTTTTAGGATTATTAATAGTTGTTTTTTATGTATACAGATGTCCCTAGTATTTTCAGTGGTGACCAGATTGGAATGCTTGATCCCCATCAAACCCTTTTTGGACCTCATGAATCAGGCCAGTGTTGGAATCTAAAAGAAGATAGCAAGGAAATCAGTGAACTTACAGACCAGTTTGCACCATTCATTGGTGTATTTGGCAGCACTAAAGAAACCTTTAAGAATGGAAACTTTCCTGGTACCTTTTTTCGTTTCCCACTTCGTCTGCAGCCTTCCCAACTGAGCAGCAATGTTTACGACAAACAGAAGATTTTGGAGCTCTTTGAATCCTTCAGAGCAGATGCGGACACAGTATTGCTCTTCTTGAAGAGTGTTCAGGATGTTTCATTGCATGTTAGGGAAGGCGATGGAACCGAGAGGCTGATTTTTAGAGTAACCGCTAGTGAGAACAAGGCCTTGAAACATGAAAGACCCAATTCTATCAAAATCTTAGGAACTGCAATAAATCAGTATTGTAAGGGAGTTCCAAGCAATAGCATAACATGTGTGACATACCATGTAAATATAGTTGTAGAAGATGAGAATGTTAAGGATGCACAGAAAACATCTTGGTTAGTATGTAATTGTGTAGGTGGTCGAGGAATGTGTACTGAACTGGATTGTTTAGCTGATGACTTGAAATTTGTTCCTACTATTGGAATAGCCATGTCTTTATCAACTAATGGGGAGGAAAAAGGAGCGGTAGCAGATTTTTCAGGAAGAGCATTTTGTTTTCTGCCTTTGCCTCCAGGTGAAGAAAGCAAAACTGGACTCCCAGTTCATGTTAGTGGTTTCTTCGGTCTCACAGACAATAGGAGGAGTATCAAATGGCGAGAGCTGGATCAGTGGAGGGATCCAGCAGCTTTGTGGAATGATCTTCTTGTGGTAAATATAGTGCCAAAGGCATACACCACCCTTATTTTGGAAGCTATCAAACGAATGGAGACTGAGAAGAATTCGGATTTTCCGTTGTCAGCTGAAAGAATTTATAGGTTGTGGCCTGATGAGAACAAAATCAGGGTACCCTGGAAACCAATTGTAGTACCTCTCTTTAAAGAGCTGCTTCAGGATACAGTTATTTACTCAGTGAGTAATCAGTGGATAAAGGTGGAACAGGTGCACTTTTCTGAAATGGATGAGAGTTTGGAGTACACACAGTCTGTTCTCAACTACCTCCAGAATTCAGGGAAGCAGATTGCCAAGGTACCAGTAAATATTGCTAGTGCAGTGCATCTCACTATTTCTACTGCTAAAGCTGTGAAAAAAGTGACTCCTGCTGTAGTACGGCAAGTACTAAGGAAATCTGGACATGATGGACCTCCTGAAGAAAGGCTTCATCTTTTAGAATTTGTGCTTTCTGATGGAGTCTACAGTGAACTGATTGGATTGGAGCTTTTGCCATTACAGAGTGGAAATTTTATTCCTTTTTCCTCATCTGTGTCAGAACAGGATGTAGTTTACATAACATCAGAAGAATATCCCAGGTACACTTAATATTTTAAATACTGTTTTTTTAGTTTAAATGTTAAAACAGAGCTTCAGACTGTTATTTGCTTATCAGCAAACAAGATGATATGCAGCAGCCTGTAATGTAAGGAGATAACGCAAAGATAGAGCTCAGTTTTCTGTATATATGTACTTCCTTGTGTGCATATGCCTCATTTGAAAAGCTTGACAGCCATCTGTCATTACAACTTTATAAAGAATTATGTGATCTAGGCTCTAGGGGAATACTTCAGGATATACTTCAAATCAGCTTTCTTCTGAGAATTATAAATAAGAGGAGGTTAGAAACATGCATACTAAGAAGCACATTAGTTTAGGTAAAGATAAAAGTTTTTTTTTGAACTTCAAGCTTGAGATTACTTCAGGCTTTTTTTTTTTTTTCATACAACACTTACTTTCAGTGAAGGGTTTAGTACTAAACACTTACTGGTTTCGGGAAGTAAGCAGATTCTACCATGGAAAGAAGTGGGTTTGTCTTCTACATCTGCTCTCCTTTTGTTCTTTCCAGTTCCTCTCCAATTAATTTTTTTCCTTGCTTATTTCCTAGCTTCATCAATGTTCCAATTTGGTTCACATTTCATCTGCCAAAAAGCTTGCACTGACACTGGGGAGGTGATAGGAAAGATCAGGCTAACTGGAATAATTGCCCTTGGGGTCACTGGGGGGAAAGCATGACTACTGCTTTTTTATGTCTGAACTAGATTATGGATGTATAGAAGATTTGTTAAATCTGGACACTTCTCCAAGTAACCTCTTAAGAGGTACTGCTTGGAGTCACTGAAACACGCCAGATGTCTTACTTGTAACTGTTCCTCCTTATGAAATGTTAGCCCTACGTATGTTCACAACCACCCCTCCATGTCTTTTCCCTCAGAGTTCCACTAATTTTCATATCCTCAGTTTGAGAGAATGTGACATTTGACATGTGCTTTGCTGCTTTTACTGCCCTATGAACTGTTTAAACGGGAAGTAGAGGTGGGTTGGATTGTGCCAATATAGATATTATTAAGGTAAAATGTGGTTCAAGTAAGGTCCTTGTATAAATTGTGGCTTGAATATATGTATAGACAACACATCTTCAAGAAAAGCAGTTGGATGCAGGTAACTGGTCATCCCAGGTTGCTTGAGCAGAGTGCTGCTGTTCTTCCCAGGTTGCTTGGACAGTCTGCTGCTATTCTTTTTCTATTACATTCTAAAACTATGATCTCTTTTGTTCTAGACAATTCCAAGTTATTTATCAGTGAATTAACACGACTCAAGAGCCTGGGATTCTAGGGTCTTTTAAAAAATAATAATAAAAATTTCTCTAGCATCTATTGTGAGATGTTTCATCTTTTGTTATTCTACTTTGTTTCCCCTTCCAGAAGTTAAGCCAATATACCAACACAGAAAGCATTCCCATGATGCCACTTACAAATTTTCCTTACAGCTCTACTTTAGACTAGTCATAAGATACTTTTTTGGAACTTAATGATACTGCTATATCTTATTCAGTTTGTGTTCTGTTGGTAATGGACTTAGTTGGGTTAATTTTGTAAAACTGGTACAAAAGCATGTTATACCAGGCATAAATCTACTTGCTAGCTGTGGTAATACAGACATTTGAAATAGTAATGCTTTATTTTCCTCTCTTCTTGACTACAGTAATTATTTTTAATTCTGATATTACAAATATGATAAATGACTTATGCTAGATGTTTTAAAACACTTTCAACGGAAGATTTTGGCTATTTGCGCATTCAAATTTGGAGCCTGCCTTAAAAAGCTGAAATAAGCTCTTAGGAATTTCTTTCTGTTAACACCTGGGGAAGAACAAGAAAGATTATGTTGGTTTATGTGTAATTGACATACCTTCTGTCAGAGTTAAACTGGATACTTATTTTTTATTTGAGAAGACCAAAGCCCTAAAAAACTATTTAGTTTTAAGTGCTAACATAAAGGAAGGGGAAGGAGGGGCAGGATGAGACTGACTCTTGGCTACAATATTCTTAACCACTGTCTGCAGATCTTTTGGAATCCACAAGTCGTGTGAAGTCCTAGAATTACATGTTGTATTTCTTTGTATAGAAATCAAATAGATCTTTCAAATAGAATCTTTAAGAGACATAGAGTAGTAGGTGCTATTTTACCTTTTTTTTTTTTTAGAATAAAAATAGATGAAAATAATTTTCTAATCCTAGCTTTTCTATCAAGAGAAAACTTGCTTAGACCTGCTTTGAAAAGAAGAGTAGTTGGAGAAATTAGTTTCTTACAACTCTCCGCCTCTAAATGTATGATTTTCTCATTTATAAGAAAGCACCCACTGAAAGCCCAGTTCTGCGTATGTAAGCGATTGCTTTGCATGCAACTGTCTTACCATGATGATTACCATACTGGTAATTTCTGTGCAGCAACATAAATAAATCAGATGCTTTTCTGAAGTGTGGATTTTCCTTTTTTATAAATTTAAAAAAAAAAATTATTTTTATGGTGTGCTTAGGTCACTCAAAATGGCCTGGAGGGAAGGTTACTTTCCGATGACCTGAAGCCTGAGGTTCTAGCTGCTTTGAAGGAAGCTGCCAAAAGTCGAGGTAATATGTCTTTTGTATTCTCATATAGTGAAACAGATTACTAATAGTTGAACAGACTAGTTCTAAACCCAAGTTCAAAGCAATGTCTTTTTTGAAATGGAGTTCACATAAATAAGTTGGTCATCTAAAAAAAAAAATTTAAGATGCGATAGACTATGTTGTTTGAAATGACACAAATGAAAGTTATAAATGAACAAACAGGCAAGGGAAGAAGGATAAAAATTTTAATAAAAGAAGAGGTACTCACTTAGTAAAGCATGTATTCAAGGTTCAGTAATTTTGTGCAAATAGTATTCCTCCACTTAGTCTGGGTTCTATTTTGTGTTTGAGTATTTGCACATGCAATAGCTAGGTCATGGTTTTGGTATTGTGGATCATCTCTTGCCTCATTGCAAGTGATTGCATCAGTGCATTTTTTTTAAAACCAGATGAAACTAGCTTAAGCATCTAACCTCAAGAATACTGTAGACCACACAATTTCATCAAGAGTTCCCTGATTCTTAATTCATAGCTCATGGTTGTTTCAGTGTGGACCTACTGAAATACTTCCAATCTTGATCAAAAGATTTGGTGAAGAAGTTTGCTTCATCTGTAGAGAAGATGCTTCTATGTTTAACTGCCTTCACAATTACAATTTTTTTGCCTCTTTTTCTGCTCAAAGTTTGTCTATATTTACCTTTCCACAGTTGCATTTCATTATGCATTTGATTGGTAAATTTGAAGTCTGAGTCTCAGAGGTCATTTCATGTAAGCACAATGTGCAAACAAATCACTCCAGCTTATTTTTAAATACTGTGAGTACATGGTGAGCTATTTTACTCTTCAGTGTCTAGAAAATGTACTTTTCAGAAAAAGATCCTTGTCTCTCTCTTTTTAAAAAAATTGCTCAATTTACTAGAATTCTTTTTTTAGACTGAGGACATTAGAACCAGACGTAGAATACTATAAATCACTGTCTTGATTTTCTTTTTTAATACCCTTTATCATGGTCTTTAGTCACAGTTTCTACTTCTTCAGTCTGTGTTCTGACCTTTATTTTTCTTCAATCCTTTATATGTTCTCTGTTTATTATTCTTCCTGTTCAGTTGGAAACCTACTCCTTTCTCCATGTTTTGATCATTGCTTCATTATAAAAAATAACAGAAAAATAAGATAATTCTGAGGCTAAGCTGGTAAATTTTTGAAGTATAGCAAAGCATCTGTGAAAAGATTGAAAGAATTGGGAGTGACTTATTGCACAGAGTAAACAGTGTAAATATCTTCTATAGAATTTGTATTATTTTAAATATGAAATCAATACTGGGACTTTCATTGAATATGAAGAACAGCAAGTGTGAAACTACTCTAAAGCAAAACTTTGTTTTAAAAAGCATAATTGTCGAAGCCTTATGGGCATATTGTATGATAAGTGTTTTGTTGTAGTAGAATATGCTTGTTTTAGTTTTTTTTTTACTTTCAATTTCTTCCAGCACTGTTTTTAATTTATTATGTTTTGGTTTAATACAGACTATAAACTGTTAAAAGTAGTGACTACTTTAAATTGTATACCCAAACAGTGAATATGCTTAATCTGGATTAGAACCATAAGGAATTACTGCTTACTGTAGTAGTAATTGCTGGGCCTTTAGAAGAACCGAAATATATAGAGATCAAGACAGCCACAGTGAGACTTGATAGATGAAAAATGGTATGGAAGACAGGAATGTCAGCTTTGAAAAATGCCAGTTCTTTGTGATGATACCTTAAAAAAAAAAAAAGAGCAAAACAAAATACATGTTTAACAGACTATGTGCTTGAATTAATCTTAAACAGAAAAAGCAGAGGTGACTAAAATGAAAAAAACCTATATATTCATAAAGCAATCCCTTGCTGAGTTCTTCTAGTACAGTCCTTCACTTCCAGGCTTGGTCTCTGAGTTGCCACAAAGTCTGCCTAGTCTTTTTTAGTGCCTGAGAAGATTTTTGGTCATATTTAAGGTCTTGCTTCTGTCTCTCTTCTTCCTCTGTCAGTTTCTTTGAATGATATTTTTCTAGGGACTTGTTCTTATGTGGTAGTATACTCTCATTGATTAGTAGAACATATTTTTGTAAATGAATATGATAATTATAATGCTTCTGAATCTCCTAGAAATGCCTAAGGACTTTTAGATAATCCTTTGCAAGATTGTAGTGCCTACTTTTCTTTCTATCTCCTCCTAAATTATTCTTCATTCTAAGATTTTGCGTAATTGTGAAGTACAACTGCAGTACCATAGAAGCTGTATGTTATTGTAAGTAAGTATTAAAGGGGGTTTTGGTGGGTTTTGAAACCTTACCTGTCAAGAATTTTACTTACACAGCTGTAGTAATTTTATCAGGGGAATTCCTGATACAGTTGCAGAAATAGAAACTTTTTTGTATTATTTCTGTGAGAAAATGGCGTGCTTTTTTTTTATTGTGTTATACAAAGACAAACATCTTACTTTTTCTTTCATAAAATGTGTACTGCATTTTTCTAGTTAATACCTGTTTCTGTATTTAGTGTGTTAATGTGTAACTCCTGAGCTGTTCTCTAAAAATGGATTTGATTATGTTCTAGCCCAACAGCTTCTCTGGGGATTTTCAGGTATGGTTATTAACTGAAGATGTACTGGTTTGGATTGAAGCTTGATATTTGTGTGAATTTGGTGATTAGCTATTCTCATTACCCCAGCTTTCGTGCAAACAAAACTTTCCAAATAGAGCTGCCAAAAAATAGTTTAAAGATAATTATGAAAAGAGTTGAGGGGAAATGCACGTTGATGAAGAAAACCTTGCAGTTATGTTACACAGAAATGATCAATATTTTAATTCATGCATTTATGTATTTTTTTAATAAATTCCCATTCAGGAAGATTGCCGGTATTTTAAGGTCACATGTATAGGTATTACAACAGTGTTTCTATAGATCTGCGCTCAAATAATGGGATTTAAGCTTAGCTTTTAAGTAGATTCTTATCTTGCTGGCCCACTGCTGCAAGTATTTCTCACTTTCACAAGGCTGCTGTGTTTACCTGTGTTTCCTGTTCAAGAGAACTAACAGAATGCGTAGCTCTGTAAGCATGAAGTGAAAGGAAAAAAAATTGTCTTCCAAAGGATGTCTTACTACTGACTTCCAGCAAAGCAGGGACAGTAGATAGTATCTTTAGTCAGACTGTTGCTTTTAAGGAAATGGCAGTGATACCTAGATGGAAAAAAAGATCTGAAATTCAAATAGATGCCTTGCTTTCCATTTCTGTCGTTGTTGATGTTGTTGGGAAGTAGTGGTATTTTTATGTTCTGGACTATTTTCTTACCCTCAGAAATTCTGTACTTTTTAAGTATAAGCTGTCTTAATGATAATTAAGACATGAGTGTTAACATAGTTCTTTTAGTGGGAGCTTTGATAATAAGAATGAAAGTGTATACGTCTAAACTTAGTTTCATCACTCCTTGAGTAACTGACTTTTGTTGCTTGTTAGTTTTAGTGTAAGATCATCTGCCCCTGAGCTGCTCTTTGCGATATCTAATAAATAATCTTTCAGATGTATTTGAATCTTTGTAATTATAGACAAACAAATAATGGATTAGATTCTTATTTACCACTAGCCAAATAAGTAGTGTAAAGAATCAACCAAACAAAAAAAATGTTTGAAGCTTCTACTTTGATTGTAAATCCGTAGCTGCTATGTATGCCTGAGAACTCTTGTGTCAAACTAACAAGTGCAATAACATATTGATAATTTTCGATTTGTTTTTATTTTCATACTAATATGGAATGTAAACACTTTTAATTAACTCCTGGAAGCAATGGGAGCTGGTATCTGCAGTTCTATTTAACAAACAATGTTAAATTGTTTTCCATGAAATTAAAAGGCAGGGCACAAATTAGATTTTTTTAATTCTCATTTTTTTTTCTCCCTCTAACAACCAAAAGCACTTTGTTATGTAACTCTTCTCTGTGATTTTTATGGCTTTGCCCTTTTGCTATAATTTCAGGAAGGCCATGCACTCAGCTGCAGCTTCTGAACCCAGAAAGATTTGCCCGGCTCATTAAAGAAGTTATGAATAGCGTGTGGCCTGGCAGAGACATGGTGGTACAGTGGTATCCAGGTTTGGAAGACAAAAATCACCCATCAGTTTCCTGGCTTAAGATGGTCTGGAAAAACCTATATATACATTTTTCTGATGATTTGAGTGTGTTTGATGACATGCCGCTTATCCCCAAGACACTGCTGGAGGAAAACCAAACATCAGTGGAACTGGTTAGATTTAGGAATCCATCACCTATCATTCTGGAAGATGAATCTGAGACCCAGCTCCCGGAATACTTAGCTGATATTATTCAGAAAGTTGGTGGAGTTGTACTTAAGCAGCTGGATATTTCTATCCAACATCCACTTATAAAAAAATACGTGCATCCACCATTACCAAGTGCTGTTTTACAAATAATGGAAAAAATGTCCTTACAGAAACTATGCAGTCAGGTTGCATCATTCCCATCAACACACAAAGATGCTCTTAGGGCATTTTTAGCTAGTTTAACTGACGCAAGTGACAAAGAGAGAAGAATTATTCAGGAATTGCTAATATTTAAAAAAATTGAAAAATCATCTGATGAAAGTGTCCCTGTTTTTACTGGGCTAAAAGGTAGTAAGGTACTACACCACACTGCCAAAATTCCTCCTGGTCTAAGATTTTCTATTCCAGTAATTGACAGCAGTGATGAAGCTACTATTCGCTTAGCTAACTTGCTGAAAATAGAACAGCTAAAGAGCACAGATTGCTTGAAGTTTGTTATACAAGACATAAGAAGTGATTTTTATTCATACGATGAAACAACACAGATAATGCAGTGGGTTCTTGAAAATCTGACTTTTCTGAAAAATGAGAATACAGATGTGATAGATTGGCTGACATCACTAAAGTTTATTAAGATTTCACAGGAAAAGATAATGTCAGCAAATGAACTCTTTGATCCTGAGGTAGAACTTCTGCAAAATTTGTTTTATGCTGAGGAGGAAATTTGCTTCCCCCCTCTTATTTTTACATCTTCAGATATTCTTCATTCTCTGAGACAGATAGGCTTAAAAAATGAGGCTGGTCTTGAAGAAAGAGATATTATGAGAGTGGCAAATAAAATAGAAAGTTTGTGTGCTAACTCTAACACCAATCATGATTTACTGCTAAGAAAAGCTAGAACGCTCTTGATGATTTTGAATAAAAACCATACACTGCTTCACTCATCTGAAACAAAAGCTGAGCTGAAAAAAATAAAGTGGATTCCGGCATGTAAGGAAAGACCTCCAAATTATCCAGCATCCTTAGTTTGGAAAGGAGATCATTGTAATCTCTGTTCGCCACCAGAAATGTGTGATATATCTCATGCAATTTTAGTTGGTTCTTCAGTTCCCCTTGTGGAAAATGTGCTGTTGGATGTAGAAAAAGCACTTGGCATCCCCACCAAGCCCAGCATAAAAGCAGTCTTAAAACATTTCAAGGTGGTGGTTGACTGGCACAGTTCTAAAACCTTCAGTGACGAGGACTATTATCAATTTCAGCATATCTTGCTTGAGATTTATGGGTTTATGCATGATCATCTAGAAGAAGGCAAAGAAGCTTTTAAAGCCCTGAAATTTCCCTGGGTTTGGACAGGTAAAACATTTTGTTCCCTCACACAAGCAGTAATAAAGTCAGTACCTGATCTTGATCTCCAACCTTATCTACATTATGTGCCAAAAACTATGGCGAAGTTTCACCAGTTGTTTAAATGTTGTGGTTCAATTGAACAGTTAACACCAGACCATGTTTCTATGGTCATTCAGAAAATATATCTAAAAACTGAGCAGTCTCTCTCGGAACAAGAGAGTAAACAAAATCTTCACATTATGTTGAGCATCATAAGATGGCTGTATAGCAATCAGATTCCTGCAAGTCTGCATACACCCATGCCACTATACAGTGGCAAACTTCCTTATAAACTTGCAATGAGGCCAATCCATGAGTGCTGTTATTGTGATATCAAAGTTGATGACTTAAACGATTTGCTTGAAGATTCTGTTGAACCAATAATTTTGGTGCATGAAGACATACCAATGAAAACTGCTGAGTGGTTAAATGTCCCATGCCTTAGCACAAGATTGATTAATCCAGAAAATATGGGATTTGAGCAATCTGGGCAAAGAGAGCCTCTGACTGTAAGAATTAAAAACATTTTGGAAGAATACCCTTCCATTTCCGATATTTTTAAAGAGCTTCTTCAAAATGCTGATGATGCTAATGCAACAGAATGTAATTTCCTGATCGACATGAGAAGAAATATGGATATAAGAGAGAATCTTCTTGATCCGGGAATGGCAGCATGTCATGGTCCAGCTTTGTGGTCATTCAATAATTCTG
This sequence comes from Phaethon lepturus, assembly GCF_000687285.1. Taxonomy (NCBI): domain Eukaryota; kingdom Metazoa; phylum Chordata; class Aves; order Phaethontiformes; family Phaethontidae; genus Phaethon; species Phaethon lepturus. The sequence continues at coordinate 23,766 of NW_010521008.1, forward strand.
AATTTTCTGACTCTGATTTCCTAAATATAACTCGATTAGGAGAATCTTTAAAAAGGAGTGAAGTCGACAAAGTAGGAAAATTTGGACTGGGGTTCAATTCTGTTTATCATATCACTGATGTTCCTATTATTTTGAGCCGGGAGTTCATGATTATGTTTGATCCAAATGTTAACCATATCAGTAAGCATATTAGAGATAAATCTAACCCTGGGATCAAAATCAACTGGAGTAAACAACAGAAGAGGCTGCGAAAATTTCCAAATCAGTTTAAGCCATTTATAGGAGTTTTTGGTTGCCAGCTACCACTGACTGTAGAATCTCCTTACAGCTACAAAGGAACGCTTTTCAGGCTGTCCTTTAGAACTCAGC
>NW_010521008.1:24165-47787 GCF_000687285.1 Phaethon lepturus
GAAGTCAGCAGTGCATGTTACAATACAGCAGACATTTACTCTCTTGTGGATGAATTTAGCATTTGTGGTCATAGACTGATTATATTTGCTCAGAGTGTAAATTCAATGGTTTTGAAATACTTGAAAATTGAGGCAGATGATCCTGGGGTGGCACAAGATGTTGTCACTATCAAAAAAAATCTGTGTTCTTCCAAAGCCTTAACTGCACCAAATGTAAGTGTTTTAAAGGAAGCAGCTAAACTTATGAAGGTCTGCAGTAGTAGTAATAAAAAGCTTCCCACTGAAACACCAAAATCGTCATGTATCTTACAGATAGTAGTAGAAGAATTTCACCATGTATTTAGGCGAATTGCTGATTTACAGTCTCCCCTATTCAGAGGTACAGAAGATGATCCAGCTTCTTTCTTTGAAATGGCTAAATCAGGACAGATAAAAAGATCAGCTGATGAATTGCCACAGAAAACAGTAGATTCAACAACATGGCTTATATGTTCTTGCATGGACACTGGGGACGCTTTAAAATTTTCATTACATGAAAGTGGACGAAGACTAGGTCTTGTTCCCTGTGGTGGAGTAGGAGTGTTGCTGTCTGAAACCCAGGATCAAAAGTGGATTGTGAAACCTAATTGCAACAGCATAGGTGAAGTATTCTGCTATTTACCTCTACGAATAAAAACCGGCTTACCTCTTCATATAAATGGCTGCTTTGCAGTTACTTCAAATCGGAAAGAAATCTGGAAAACAGACACGAAAGGAAGATGGAATACAGTATTCATGAGGCATGTTATTGTAAAAGCCTACATAGAAGCACTTTGTGTTCTACGTGACATGGCAATCAATGGTGAGCTAGTTGACTACAGTTACTGTGCAGTGTGGCCAGATCCTGATTCAGTTCATGATGATTTTTCTGTTATTTGCCAAGGGTTTTATGAAGACATAGCTCATATGAAAAGCAAAGAAGGGATCAAAGTGTTTTCTGATGGTTTCTCTTGGGTTTCTATGAAGAATGTAAGGTTTTTAGATGACTCTATACTGAAACGACCAGACGTTGGACCATCAGCCTTTAAGATCTTTCTGAAGTACCTTAAAAAAACTGGTTCTAAAAATCTGTGTGCTGTAGATCTCCCATCCTGGGTAAAGACAGGATTTGAAGAAGCAGGATGCAAATACGTATTACTGGAGAACACTTTCTCTGAGAAACAGTTCTTTTCTGAGGTATTTTTCCCTAATGTTCAGGAGATTGATGCAGAGCTGCGCGATCCTTTGATGCGTTATGTTCTCAATGAAAAAGTTGAGGACTTCTCAGGAATTCTTCGTGTTACTCCATGTATTCCCTGTTCATTGGATGGACATCCATTAGTTACACCATCAAGACTGATCCATCCTGAAGGAAGAGTTGCAAAGTTATACGATGCTGAAGATGGAAGATTTCCTTATGGCACTACTCAGAATTATCTTAACCCAGTTACTTTGGTTAAACTTGTTCAGTTGGGAATGGCTAAAGATGATATTTTATGGGAAGATCTGATAGAACGTGCAGAATCAGTAGCCGAAATTAACAAGATTGATCATGCTGCAGCTTGTCTCAGAAGCAGTATTATAGTCAGTCTTATTGATGAAAAACTAAAATCTAGGGACCCTAGAGCTAAAGAATTTGCTGCAAAATGTCAAACCATTCCTTTCCTTCCTTTCCTTAGCAAACCAGCAGGCTTCTCACTGCACTGGAAAGGCAGTGATTTTCAGCCTGAAGCAATGTTTTCAGCAACTGATCTTTTCACTGCTGATCATCAAGATACAGTTTGCCTAATACAACCAATTCTTAATGAAAATTCCCACTCCTTTAAAGGCTGTGGTGCTTTGTCATTAGCTGTCAAAGAATTTTTGGGTTTACTGAAGAAACCAGCTGTTAATTTGGTCATAAATCAGTTAGAAGAAGTTGCAAAGTCTTTTGATGGAATCACGTTATATCAAGAAAATATCACTAATGCTTGTTACAAATATCTACATGAAGCAATGTTACAGAATGAATCAACAAAAGCTGTGATAGTTGAACAGCTGACAAACTGTAGTTTTATTCTGGTTGAGAATGTGTATGTTGATCCAACAAAAGTGTCTTTTCATTTGAATTTTGAAGCAGCACCCTATCTCTATCAGTTGCCTAATAAATATAAAAATAGTTTCCGTGAGCTATTTGAAAGTGTGGGTGTAAGACAGGCTTTTACAGTTGAAGATTTTGCTGTAGTTCTGGAATTAATAAATCAGGAAAGAGGGACCAAACAACTAACAGAAGATAACTTTCAGCTTTGCAGAAGAATAATTAGTGAAGGAATATGGGGCCTCATTAGAGAGAAGAAGCAGGAATTCTGTGAAAAAAAGTATGGTGAGATTTTGTTACCCGATACTCGTCTTGCACTTCTGCCTGCAAAATCTTTGTGTTACAATGACTGTCCATGGATTAAAGTTAAAGACACAACTGTTAAATATTGTCATGGTGATATCCCAAGAGAAGTTGCAGTAAAGCTTGGAGCAATACCAAAACGCCATAAAGCTTTAGAAAGATACGCATCCAATATCTGTTTTACTACTCTTGGAACAGAATTTGGCCAGAAAGAAAAATTGACAAGTAGAATTAAAAGCATTCTTAATGCCTACCCTTCAGAAAAAGAAATGCTGAAAGAGCTCCTTCAGAATGCAGATGATGCAAAAGCCACAGAGATCTGTTTTGTGTTTGATCCTAGACAGCATCCAGCCGATAGAATATTTGATGAGAAATGGGCACCACTTCAGGGACCAGCACTGTGTGTTTACAACAACCAGCCTTTTACCGAAGATGATATTCGAGGAATTCAGAACCTTGGAAAAGGTACAAAAGTAGGAAATCCCTGTAAAACGGGACAATATGGTATAGGTTTCAATTCTGTTTATCACATTACTGATTGCCCTTCTTTCATATCTGGCAATGATATACTTTGTATTTTTGATCCTCATGCTAGATATGCACCAGGTTCAACATCAACAAGTCCTGGCCGCATGTTTAGAGATTTAGATGCAGATTTCAGAACACAGTTCTCAGATGTACTAGACCTCTACTTAGGAGATCACTTTAAACTGGATAATTGCACAATGTTCAGGTTTCCTCTTCGAAATGGAGAAATGGCGAAAGTATCAGAAATTTCCTCAGTTCCGTGCTCAGATAGAATGGTCCAAAATCTTTTAGATAAGCTGCGTACAGATGGAGCAGAACTCTTAATGTTTTTGAACCATATGGAAAAAATTTCTATTTGTGAGATAGAAAAAACAACAGGAGCACTGAATGTGTTGTATTCTGTACAAGGTAAAATCACTGATGGAGACAGACTGAAACGAAAGCAATTCCATGCATCTGTAATTGACAGTGTAACTAAAAAAAGGCAGCTAAGTGAAATACCTGTGCAACAAATTACTTACACGATGGATACTGAAGACTCTGAAGGCAATCTTACAACTTGGTTAATTTGTAACAGGTCAGGCTTTTCTGCTATGGAAAAGGTATCCAAAAGTGTGATTTCAGCCCACAAGAATGAGGACATTACTCTTTTTCCACGTGGTGGGGTAGCAGCTTGCATTACTCATAATTACAAAAAACCTCACAGAGCGTTCTGTTTCTTACCATTGTCTTTAGAAACTGGGTTACCTTTTCATGTGAATGGACACTTTGCTCTGGATTCAGCAAGAAGAAATCTATGGCGTGATGACAATGGTGTTGGAGTAAGAAGTGACTGGAATAGTAGCCTAATGACAGCACTGATAGCACCAGCCTATGTTGAACTGCTGATTCAGCTGAAGAAACGGTATTTTCCAGGCACTGATCCTGCAGTATCGGTGCTGCAAAACACACCTATTCATGTTGTGAAAGACACTTTAAAAAAATTTTTATCCTTTTTTCCAGTTAATAGACTTGATATTCAGCCAGATTGGTATTGTTTAGTGAAAGCAGTTTACAGTTGCATTTATGAAGATTTGAAGCGTCTTTTACCTGTTATGCGAGCTCCGAATATTGATGGTTCTGATTTGCATTCTGCTGTTATCATCACATGGGTTAACATGTCTACCGTGAACAAAGGTAGGCCATTCTTTGACAATTTACTACAAGATGAATTGCAGCATCTCAAAAATACAGAGTACAACATCACAACGCGGAAGACAGTGGCTGAAAATGTTTACAGACTCAAACATTTACTCTTAGAAATTGGATTTAATTTGGTATATAACTGTGATGAAACTGCAAATCTTTACCACTGTTTGGTAGATGCAGATATTCCTGTCACCTATGTGACACCTGCTGATGTCCGGTCATTTTTGATGACATTTTCTTTTCCAGACTCTAATTGCCACATTGGAAAGCTACCCTGTCGTCTTCAGCAGACAAATTTGAAACTTTTCCATAGTCTCAAACTTCTGGTTGACTACTGTTTTAAAGATGCAGAAGAAAGTGAAATCCAAATTGAGGGTTTGCCGCTCCTTATTACTCTTGACAATGTTTTGCAAATTTTTGATTCAAAGCGACCGAAGTTCTTAACAACATACCATGAACTGATTCCATCTCGCAAGGATCTCTTTATGAACACATTGTATTTGAGGTACAACAGTATTCTACTTAACAGTGAAGTAGCAAAAGTCTTTGATATCACAAGTTTTGCTGAATTGTTATCATCTGTGTTGCCTAGAGAATATAAAACTAGAAATTGTATGAAATGGAAGGAGAACTTTGCAAGTGAATCTTGGCTTAAAAATACCTGGCATTTTATTAGTGAGTCTATAAATATTAAGGAAGAGCAAGAAGATATGCAAGCAAAATTTGATGATGTTGTTGACACTTTGAAGGACTGGACTTTGCTCCCAGGTATAAAGTTTACTGTCTCAGCTAATCATCTTGTTGTGCCAGAGTGTGATGTTTTGCTGCCCCTCAGCATTATGCATATAGCTGTTTTTCCAAATGCTCAGAGTGATAAAGTCTTTCATGCTTTAATGAAAACAGGCTGTATTCAGCTGGCATTGAACAAAATTTGCTCCAAAGACAGTGCTTTAGTGCCTTTGCTGTCGGGACGTACAGCAAATATAGACAGTCCTTCAAGCATTCTGAAAGCCATACAATATATGGTACAGACATCAACTTTTAGGACTGAAAAGTTAGCAGAAAGTGACTTTGAGGCACTCTTAATGTACTTCAATTGCAATTTATGTCATTTGACATCTCAGGATGACATTAGAATTTTAAAGTCTCTACCATGTTATAAATCGATTAGTGGCCGATACATCAGCATTTCAAAATATGGGATGTGTTACGTCCTCACGAAAAGTATCCCATCAGTAGAAGTAGACAGATGGACACAGTCGACTTCATCAGCTTTTCTTGAAGAGAAGCTTCATTTGAAAGATTTGTATACTCTACTTGGCTGCGTCTCTGTGGATGATCTTGAAGTGTACTTGAAACATCTTTTGCCAAAAATTGAAAGTCTGACTTACGATGCAAAATTGGAACACTTGATCTACTTAAAGAATAGGCTAACTAGCATTGAAGAAACTTCAGAAATGAAAGAACAGCTGTTTGAAAAGCTTGAAAGCATTTTGATCATTCATGATGCAAGCAATAGATTAAAACCTGCAAAGTATTTTTATGACAGGACTGTAAAAGTCTTTGAAGTTATGCTTCCCGAAAAATTCTTTATACCCCAAGATTTTTTTAAGAAACTAGAGCAACTTACAAAACCAAAAAATCAAGCTACATTCCTTCCATCGTGGGTAACTTTTCTACGACATATTGGATTGAAATTCATCATTTCACAGCAACAGTTATTACAGTTTGCTAAGGAGATCAGCATGCGAGCAAATACAGAAAACTGGTCTAAAGAAACACTACAGAATACTGTTGATGTCCTCCTTCATCACATATTTCAAGAACGAACTGACCTTTTGTCAGGAAATTTTCTGAAAGAATTGTCATTAATTCCTTTTCTGTGCCCTGAACGAGCTCCAGCAGAATTTGTTAGATTTCATCCTCAGTATCAAGAAGTTAATGGGACACTTCCTCTTATACGATTCAACGGGGCACAGGTGAATCCTAAATTCAAACAGACTGATGTGTTGCAGTTGTTGTGGACTTCATGTCCCATTCTTCCTGAAAAAGCAACACCTTTAAGTATCAAAGAGCAAGAGGGAAGTAGTCTTGGTGCGCAAGAACAACTTGAGCAAGTTTTAACTATGCTGAATGTTAATTTGGACCCTCCCCTGGACAAAGTTATCAATAACTGCAGGAACATATGCAATATAACAACTTTGGATGAGGACATGGTGAAAACTAGGGTCAAGGTCCTAAGAAGCATTTATGAGTTTCTTAGTACAGAGAAAAGGGAATTCCGCTTTCAGCTTCGAGGAGTTTCTTTTATAATGGTAGAAGAAGGTTGGAAGCTCCTTAAGCCTGAAGAGGTGGTAATAAACCTTGAGTATGAATCTGATTTTAAACCTTACCTTTACAAACTTCCTTTAGAACTTGGTACTTTCCATCAGTTATTTAAACATTTGGGTACTGAAGATGTTATTTCAACAAAGCAGTATGTTGAAGTTCTAGGTCGCATATTCAGGAACTCGGAAGGAAAGCAATTGGATCCTAATGAAATGCGCACAGTTAAAAGGGTAGTTTCTGGCCTGTTCAAAAGTCTTCAGAATGATTCTGTCAAGGTTAGGAATGACCTTGAGAATATGAGGGATTTTGCCCTTTACCTTCCCAGTCAAGACGGTAGGTTGGTAAAGTCTAGTATCTTAGTTTTTGATGATGCACCCCACTACAAAAGCAGAATCCAAGGTAACATTGGTGTGCAAATGCTTGTTGATCTCAGCCAGTGCTACTTAGGCAAAGATCATGGTTTTCATACTAAATTGATAATGTTATTCCCTCAGAAACTGAGGCCTCGCTTACTTAGCAGTATTCTTGAAGAACAGTTGGATGAAGAGTCTCCCAAAATTTGTCAGTTTGGAGCATTATGTTCTTTGCAAGGAAGGTTACAGTTACTGTTGTCTTCAGAACAATTCATCACAGGACTCATTAGGATTATGAAGCATGAAAATGACAATGCCTTTTTAGCTAATGAAGAAAAAGTAATAAGACTTTGCAAAGCTTTGCGAGAAGGTTTGAAAGTTTCCTGTTTTGAGAAGTTGCAAACAACATTAAGAGTTAAAGGTTTTGCTCCTATTCCCCACAGCAAAAGTGAGACATTTGCTTTCCTGAAGAGATACGGAAATGCAGTAATACTGCTTTATATACAGCATTCTGACAGCAAAGACATAAATTTCCTGTTAGCGTTGGCAATGACCTTAAAATCTGCAACTGACAACCTGATTTCTGATACCTCGTATTTAATTGCCATGCTGGGTTGTAATGATATTTACCGGATCAGTGAGAAGCTTGACAGTTTAGGAGTGAAGTATGACTCTTCTGAACCATCAAAACTTGAACTACCAACACCTGGCACTCCTATACCGGCTGAAATTCACTATACACTTCTTATGGATCCAATGAATGTATTTTATCCTGGTGAATATGTTGGTTACCTTGTTGATGCTGAAGGTGGTGATATATATGGATCATATCAGCCAACGTATACCTATGCAATCATTGTACAGGAAGTAGAAAGAGAAGATGATGAAAGTCCCAGTTTTCTAGGGAAGATTTACCAGATTGATATTGGATATAGTGAATATAAAATAGTGAGCTCTCTTGATTTGTACAAATTTTCAAGACCAGAGGAAAGTTCTCAAAGCAGGGATAGCACACCTTCTACCCCAACGAGTCCTACAGAATTTCCATCACATGGACCGAGGACAATTCCACCTCTCTTCCCTGGTAGAGAGAGCCACAAAACAATGTCCTCAAAACATCACTCTCCAAAAAAGATAAAGTCAAACTCGTTGCCAGAAATACTGAGAGAAGTGACATCTGTGATTGAACAGGCTTGGAAGCTTCCAGAATCTGAAAGAAAAAAGATTATTAGGAGGCTGTATCTTAAATGGCATCCAGATAAAAATGCAGAGAATCTTGATATAGCTAATGAGGTTTTCAAACATTTACAGAATGAGATTAACAGACTAGAAAAACAGGCCTTTATGGATCAAAATATGGACAGAGCCTCGAGAAGACCATTTTCATCCTCTGCTTCTCGATTTCAGTCAGATAAATTTTCATTTCAGAGATTTTATACTTCATGGAATCAAGAAGCAACAAGCCACAAATCTGAAAGACAGCAGTGTAAAGAAAAGTGTCCATCTTCCACAGGGCCATCTTACTCACAACGCTTTTTTGTCCCACCTACGTTCAGGTCTGTTGGCAATCCTGTAGAGGCACGTCGATGGCTTAGGCAGGCCCGAGCTAACTTTTCAGCTGCAAGAAATGACCTTCATAAAAATGCCAATGAATGGGTATGCTTTAAATGCTACCTTGCTACTAAACTAGCGTTGATTGCCGCTGACTATGCTGTGAAGGGCAAATCGGACAAAGATGTAAAACCAGCAGCCCTCGCACAAAAAATAGAAGAATATAGTCAGCAACTTGAAGGGCTTACAAATGATGTTCAGACATTGGAAGCTTATGGAGTAGATAGCTTAAAAACTAGGTATCCTGACTTACTTCCTTTTCCACAGATTCCTAACGATAGGTTTACTTCAGAAGTTGCTATGAGAGTGATGGAATGTACTGCTTGCATCATAATAAAACTTGAAAACTTTATACAACAGAAAGTATAACAGAATTTGAAGGGGTTAGGGAACTCTTTTGTCAAGAGCTTGGGTATTTCGTGTGCTGGGATACAAATGCAATTGTGCAGATTACTGAACATCCAAAAGGTTACACGTTGCCAGACAGTTCAGAAGTGTAGTGCGCAAAGGTGGATGGTACTGAAATACTTAGAATTGAAATTTATTTAAACAGGATTTTTTTTTTAAACTGAGCCTGCTGTATAAGCAAACTGTAAAACACAAATATTTTTAAAAATTTGCAGGGAAACTGAGCTGCAAAAATTAGCTGTATGTACAATATTGTGATTAATTGGCATATTATTGAACTGCACTTTATATAACCAAAGCTTAGCTTTCTGTTAGATGAAGCCTGTAATTATAAATCCTTATTAGATTTTATTTCATTTAATATAATGTTTCCAAAACAGTGACATCAGTTTTCAATGTACTAATCTTAAGACTGGACATACTATGAAATGGGAGGTGGGATAGAAATTAAAGTAACTTTGGAGGTATTCCTCCAAAGCATTTCTGTATTCTTTTGTGTTCTGTAGACATTTGTGTCACTCATAGTAATACTCTTATCAGCTGGATCTGATTATAAATTTGCTGCCGCTTCACATTGTGAACATATAAAGGATAGTTTAGTACCTGTGAACTGGTACAGTTACCTTAATGCTGAGTAATGATACTTGATTTAACATGCAACTTCATGTTATGCATTGATTGCATTTACTTTATTATAAAATAATTAAGTATTTAATTTACTTTTTCCTAGAGCCTGTCAGCTTTGTTTAATGGAAAATGCATGTGGATGATATAGAATTGGTGAACATTATTATATGGTGTTTATGATTTTTTTTTTTTAACATCAAAACTCAGTTTTCAGATGTCTAAATGCTCAAGTTTGGTTTTTTTTTTATTTTTTCCTGAGTGTATGTCTTTGTGTGTGTGTATGTATATATATATTTTTTCACAAACAAACATTGATAATAGTCAAATTCAGTAACCCATTTTTGGTGTACACTGAGCACTGTTCTTTGTTACATGTTTAAAGGTGCTGCAATGTAATGCTTTTTTTATTTTGTTGTTCACTACAGCCCTAGAGAAGTCTGATTTTTAGTTCACGCTCTTTCTTTTATAGTTTGTAATACTTTTGGTAATGTCATGCAATATGTTCAATGTTAGCTATTTGTAAAAAAATATGAAAAAAATAAAAAAATTGAAGGATAACGCTAAATGGAAGGATTTTTCTTTGCTGGATCAGCCACATTTAACATAAATGTTAAACATTTTTCTAGTGACATGCTATTACAATTGTTCACTTGACAGCACAGTGAAACTGTAATTTAACTTGCAGAATACAAAGGAAAAGAAACAACAGTGACCTTGCAGGGCTGATACAGTTGCGATAGTGTTGTAATCCAAAAATAAAAAATCACAATCCAAGGCTTCTTCAGTTTTGTGCAAATTATAAAGGGCTTGTTCTCTTCTGAAAAATCTTGCAAATTGCAGTGGGAAGAAATGTGGTGTTTGGAAAATAATACTGCTTCTGATTGTGAAGCCCTATTATTATTTCTGCTATTAAATATTAAGTGCCATAATTTTAATAAAGAAAAATGCAAACATGTATTTCAGTCTGATGTGTTTTGGTTTTATAAAGTAGACTAAGTTTACCTATTACTTAAAGCTTTGTTTTAAATAGGTAAATACACAATCTCTTTTCAATTGGTTCTAAATAATTTTACAATTATTAAAATACTATAAAAAAGGAAAAATGCTTTTTTCTTGCAATGACAAATGTTTGCAGTTTTGTCAAAGAAATTGTACATTTTGCTGATTTTTTGCAACAAATAGCGTGTAAGCAAAACACAAATCCCAGTGTGCCATGAAATAAATAAGTTTACTTAATTCCCTATGTTTTTTAAACAGATTCCTTTGTGGCTCTTAGTATGTGCATTAAGTCAGGTTCACGGTAAGCAAAATGCTAACAAAAGTGAGAAGTTCTCGCTGTTCTCGCTGTAAACTTTTTCAGTTTAAATGGAGCTAAAACATAAGGTAGCACAGTAGCATGGAAACAAATAACAGAGGAACAACATGAACACTTTCCTGTTTTTAGGTGAAATCTTGAGGAAGGAAATCTTTTAAGCACGTAACTGTGTTTTATAGGCAACTTATGTTGCCTTCCCAATATTAATATAAATCATTAAAATGGCTGTGCAGAACTACTAAACTATTTTGTTATATTTTAATTTTGTTTATTTTGTGTATGTTGTTGAGTACTGACACTGTGAGAAAAAAAATGGTCTCAGTTTTTTGGAAGCTAGCGGTCTGAAGTAAGCAAGCAAACCTGAATGACACAGAAAAATTAATTTATTCTATTACTCCTGAGTTGATACCATCAACCAGTTGCAATAAAATGTGCATCTGGATGCAGAGGGACAGGCAAGAGTGGTGTCTCAATTGGAAGGCTCCTATTTTCTTTATTTGCTTAACTCACTGTAACAGCTAGCCTAAATAAAGAGGCCTTATGAGACCAGGAAACCGTATTGTGATAGAAACTGATTTCCTAAGTGCATTTAGTCCCTGTTAAAAAAATAAATGCGTAATTCATGCTTCCTTTTGGCTCAGCTGGGAGCCTTGGGAAATGCAGAGTAACATATTTGTTCCTAAGCTGGGTATGGAAACTCAGAACAGTTAGCATGCAATGATTCTTTAGTAAGGGTCTGTAGAAGTAAATGTTAGCATGTAGGTTCCACAAAAACACATTTTACAGGTAATTCTTTTCAGCCATGTATATGTCCTAATTATCTTTCACAGGTACCAGTAATGTGTCTAGGAAGAGCAGCTTTAGTAGTCTTGTCTCCCAGGATTATAGTTGTGAGGTTACAGGAAACTTGATTTAACTGTACATTTATTAGTTTTAATCTAAGGAGCAGTGGTTGTTACAGACCTTGGCAGGTTTGGCACTGTTTATTTTCTTGTGTAAGCTTTAAAAGTTTTCCTTTCAAACAATGGCATTAGCACTTATTCTAGAAAGCACTGGTCACTTGCCTCAGCAATTAGAGACAAGAAAAAGACTTTTTTTTAATGAAATGGAATTTTGTGTAGCCAACTGCCAAAAGAAAAATAAATTATTTGTTTTATGAAGAAATGCAGTTTTGCAATATTTGTACTCAAAATATAATCAAAGGTACTATGGTGGTTTGAAAACTAGGATTTAAGAACTATTAGTGTAAGGATTGTGTTCACTTGGTACTTGGGTTGCTTTAAACAAGGCTTTAATAAAATCTATTGTAATTACTCCAATTAAAGTGAAGGAGGGTAGTACCAACTTTGAGATTTCCCATTGCTGGACCTGAACACTTTGGAGCTGGCTGGATTGGTATTGTGGAGCACAGGCAGAAGTAATAGTTCAAAAATAATTAAACTTGACAGCCAGTGTAGATGTTTTCATTTGAAGAAGACACACATTTTTGTCACATAGAGGTGTTTGTCAATGAGTTTTTCATCAAAACTGTTTATCTTTTCTTTTGTTTGCTGTCTAGATGATTAATTCAGTAGCGCTGGCATAATCTTTTGCTTACTTTCACCTATTACAGATGAAGACAAAGGAATTCCAGATGTCCAATGAAACCTAATTGTAAAGCATTTTCTAAATTCTGGAAAAGATATTTTTAGTTGGGGCCAAGATCTTAAAATGATGTACATTTCACATTCCTGCAGTCTTGGGATGACAATTTTGTTTTAAAAATGCGAACATTCATTTAAGCTGTGTTTCATTTGAACACAAAAGGAGAAGCAGACTTTTCAAAATGTATAAAGTTTATTCAAGAACTCAGTTTTCAGTTAATTCTTGCAATTTCCGTTTGCACAAAGCTATATAAAGATAGACAAATGTCAGTACTAAAGGACTGAGAGATGGAGACTGAGGGTTGTGTTTGGGCAATCACAAATAACGTTCTACTACCATTTGGATATTTTACTTTTCCACTGTGTAACAACCCCAACCAGTCACATGAACTGCTGCAAATAATTCTTTTTGAGGGAAAAAATAAGCAAACAATACAGTTCACTATGCTGAGTAGTGTTTTTTTTTTTTCTTCTCTGTTTCGATAACACTTTTGAAAATAAACTAGAGAAGTGCATACTCTCACTTTCCTGTGCTATAATTTCCTGTTAATTTGTAACTATTTACTGAACTTTGATTCAAGCAGAAACAATAATTTTGAAGTATTAAAGAGAGATGGAAAGACATCCACATGGAGATAATCAGAAATTATAATTTAGTGATGTATGAACCATATTGAGTTTAACAAGAATTCAGATTATAGCATCAGCTGATTGCACTGCGGTAATTTTAGCGTAAACTTTGTTTCTCCACTAACCATAACTAAATGAAAATATCCCAAAAATGTTCTTCAGTGACAAGAAGTTGCCATCCAAGCTTTAAAAAAACCTGCACAACTTACATAATGCAACTATATTTTCAGTGTCAATTTTGTAGCATAATGAAAGGAAGAATGAAATTCAAACAATGAAGAGGGGCGAGTTGATGATTTGGATGATGGCAGAACTGAGGATACAGCAGACCTGTCTAGTTTTCCATACTGCTCAGCATCCACCCGTGAAATGAGGCAAGTCCAAAAGGTTTATCTCCACAAGAAAGGCAGTAGTTACTGCAATGTCTAACCGAGGTGCCATGATGCTTAGCAGTGTTACTAGCCAGGGAATTGCACCCTGATTTTGCTAGCTGAATACCACGGCTTTGTAAAAATGTTAACGAAAACAGAGCAACTTCAATGCAAGGAGTTGCAACAGAAGTGGCTTCCAAATACCCAGTGGCTTAGGGGTTAGGTTATTCTTGTCATACACAGAAAGCCTGGATTCAATCCCTTGCTCTTTTATTAACTGGCAAATCACATTTGAAAAAGTGCCTCCAAACCAAAAGCTTAATATGCATAACTTGAAATGCTATGTTTCCATTGCCAGCAGAATAGCCAGACTAAGCAATGTGCTTGTTTACAGTGTCTGGCTAACATCTAGGGATTAGATTAGGTGAACATGTTGTTTGGTACCACATGGAAGTGGGTGTATGTCAGAAACGTAAATATGATGACAATTCAAATACCTTTCAAACTAGGCTGAGCTGAATTCTCTGACTGAAGTCCTGTTTTTGCTGTTGTACATCATCTATAAAAGACTGTAGATGTTACAGCCCTCCAGGTCACTCGTACCAGCATTTTTTAGGTATCTAGCACATGCAGTGGAATTTGCTGGTTTTTATTTTAATACTTGTACTTTCTATCCCATGAATAAGCGAAGTGTGATTGGGTTTGCAAAAGCTTGCATATGGAACTGCAACCACCTAAACTGACTTTAGAAGAATGCTGAAGACAGGTTTCTGTTAAAGCCTGCCTCAGCTGAGGGCTTAGCTGTAGATACAGTTGAGGGTCATATATTTAGGGTCAACAGCCCTCGACTCACCCCTGAAGGTAGATGTCCAAGCCCAGGAAAAAGGAATTTCAGAAATGGAGGATGTGTGGCTTCCTACTTCTCCCTTAGGCAGTATGTTAGCAATCTCCAGATAACATGGGAGGCCTTGATTTACTTGCCTCCTTTGCCTGAAAGGACCCAAGAGCTCAGCTTAAGCACATCTCCTACTTTTCCTACTGAAGCTCCTCTACTTTAGCATTAATGGCTGAGGGCTCCACCCCGCTAATGAAGGGCAATTTCAGTATTGTACCTTAGTCTCCTTGGATAAATTACAAAGGCAGCCCTTGAGGCAGGGACTACCCAGGGGCTTTACCACAATAATAGCAGCTACTGTTAACTGGGGGTTCTTGCTCAGCTCAGTCTTTTGTGCGTATCTGGGATCATAACTGAGTGGTGGGTGTCGTTGCTTGTCCACCAGAGCTGAAGTAGCAAGTTTAAAAACCAGCGTAGTCTTAGTCCTTTTGTTCTGATTCTCCTGCTTTAAGAACGATGATTCTTTTCTCTAAAGGATGGACATTCTGTTGTTTAATGACAATTATGGGTTAAAATTTTTCTGTAAATAGACACCAAGGCACTATGTGATAGCAGCTCCTACCTGGGTAATACTATCATCAAGTATATACGAAAAGCATCAAAGGAGTTAAAAACCCATGAGGTTTAAACAGCAGACTATTAAATACAAATCCTGCTACCCAGAGGTGTGCAAACAATTTATTTGTGTTCAGTGCAACACTGTACAGGGGAATGGGTTTGCAATTGTGTTTCTCTACAAGGTCAATAAATGGTTTGTCAACTCTGGTGAGCATTTATTTTGTATCCAAAGCCCTAATGTAAAAAATAATAAAGAGTAGTTTTACTCTCTCTGTGATGGAGTGTCACTCTGAAAGGATCAGAAGTATCAGTCAACAGCTGCAGATGGAAATGAAATATTCCTCTTAATTGAATCCTGTGGGCTGCAAAAAAGGATTTTTTTTCCCACCGCCCAAACAGTTCCTTGTGTCAGACAATCTGGAGCCACATTAAGGGTTTTTTTTCTTTTTACTAGTACAGCTGGCACAGCAAATTGCCTTGTTGAATTAGTATGTCCTAAAATATAAGAGTTAAAATGAGTATGATGGTACAGGCAGTACAACAAACTATTGCTGTTATAAAATATACTATCAAATTTCCCTGTTGTATAGCGAACAGATTTGAGACACAGGGAGGTGTAAATGACTCCTGGAGCTTTTTGTATTAGTTATTTTTATATGAATCTCAGTAATAAGCAAATCAGCATGTATGTTGCCAAATTAAAAGAGAAAGCTACTAGCAAATTAACACCTTTTACACAGAACTTACACAAATACCACATTTTTCATATCTTGTGTTATTGCAAGAACAAAATTGCATAGACCATTTGCTGGCACTTTCTGAATTCCCCAAATAATGCTTTTTCTTAGCAAATAGTTCAAGTAGTTCCCTCAATTTAATTTCACCCACTAATGCATTAAGTGTTTACATGTAGTGAGAGAAAAAAAACATGGAGCTCAGAAATACTAACAATGACATAATCATCTGACTGAATAATAGTTCAGCAAGGAAGCATATTCCTTTTTTTTTATGCTCTCTGTAAGGCTGTTTTCAAAGTGTTATTGACAGAACATGTAATTTGCTTCAAGTCATTCTTCTGAAGTTGAAATGTCATTTGTGCTCTTCTTCCCCTTTCAACCTGTAGTCCAGAATTGTAGATACAGATTTGTTTCCTAAACCGAAGTACTTTGTTTTTAAAATTCTGAAAATTCTGCTTTTGGTAATGCTCTTTAGCAACAATATAAAACTCAGACTAGCAAGGGGGTGTGCGGCCTTTTCTGGTGCCTCACTGGCAGACGCGGCTGTATTCTTGGCAAGTGGAGCCCACGCCGGCCACTGACAAGTAGAGCTTTCCGTCTGGACAAACGCAGATTTCGTAAAGCCCCTGAGAAATACCGGATCCACCCCTTGTGCCTTCAGGCAGCTTGGGCAGTCGCACAGTTTCAGCATCGAGCAAAAGCTGCATGGGAGAGAGCAGGACAAAGGGGCTCGTTAGAGACCATAGGGCAACAGCGTGCCATAAACCAGCGGGACTTTGCCTCGGCGGTGGTTTAAGCAGCCTTCTGCCCAGACTTTGTTATTTACAAAGCTGGTCGGAGGCCTGGGCTCTTGCCAGACACTAGAACATGGGATAAGCTGGTGCCCACCCTCTTCCTTATCTCTGAGGTAGCAGACGTGCGGCCGCCTGCGTGCCGAGCAGCGGGGCACGGGCGCTGCTGCTGCTGCTCTGTCCTGCCCCGAGTGCTGCAGCCTCCCAGCCGTGCCAGCCGGGGAAGGATGGACGTACTGGTTGGTCTGGAGTTCCTCTGTGGCACCGTACGGCCTCGCAGAGGGGATAGATGGGCTGCTGCGTGTCGCGTGCTGTTGCTGACAGAGCAGTTTTCTGCAGAGCTTCACTCCTTAACCTATCGACTCTGGGGCTGAGGGACCCCACGGGGCTTCCCCGGGGATCACTGTGCTAGTGGGGAGCTGAGCAGTGTCAGAGAAAGCGTTTCTCGAAGCTAATACAACAGTATGTCCATTGGTATTATTATTTAACCTGACCCGTAAATAAAAGTCTTATTATTGGTACCATTAATTTTAATATCCTGTCTCCTTATATTCTGAGGGATTAAATTAGAAGAACTTGAAAAAAAGACTTGAAGTTATTATATTCAGACAGCAAGATCAACCACAGTTACAGAGCCAGAAGGGCTTGTACTCACCACACCATCACTGCTGTGTAGTCTGATATCCATCTGCGAAAGAGCTTCAATATTCCCAGCTTGCGCTTTGATACTAATTCCTCGTGGTGCATCCATGCTCAAAGATCGAGTCGGTGATTCCAGCCTGAAAGTAGGAGCAGGAAATCTGGCAGTAGCACATTCTCATACGTTCCTTTATTTTTTGACACATACGTAAACTTTGAACAAGCACTTGAAGGATCTTGCCTGAAGCCTTATGAAAGATGCAGCTTCTTTTTTCTTCAGGCACACTTGAAAAGGGAGGTAGCCATTTAAAAACACCAGAGTGTCCCACATGAAAAATATAGATAAATTCACAACACAAACACAAGGTATTACTTCAGTGAAAACTTCAGATTATTTCAGTATGGTTGTGATTTATTCTTTAAAACTGAAACCCGTTTTTACATTCTTTATTTTCATTTTTGACGTAAGATACTGAGTTTAACACAACCGCTGCAGTCTGGAAGTCTTTTCATCAACAGGGTTTTGACAACTGCTGTCAGTCGGACCAAGATTCCACTCGATGTGCATGTGTTGTTTAACTAGATGGCATGTGAAACTTAATAACTCAGTTTGAAATAAAAAACGTGCAATATAGCAGAAAGCTGCAAACCCTTCAGTGCCACAAGATGGCAGGAAGGTACCGCGTTAGCAAGGTAATCGCCGCCGCAGTTCAGCTGTGCAGGATGCAGGATTTTTATCTTCCAAAGAGATACAGCTTTGTCTCTTCAGAATTTCCTTACCATTTCCACAATAAGTAGCAGGGATAGAAGTACTGATTAAAAATCATGAGAAGGAAAGAAAAAGCCCAAGCTCAGCAACAAGCTAGTGATTATATTGCTGCTTTTGAGCACTACCTGGTTAAGAACGGCTGCATCTGGAGGCACTGGGAACACTGCAGGATCGGACTTGATACCTATTGGGTTTTGTTCCCGAATATTGGCTCACCTTTCCTGATGACACCAGCCTGAATTTTACACTATCAGCCAACATTAAACAGGTGAATATTAAAGCTAGAGAAAATGAATCAATTGGTGGTCCTGGTTTACATCCATGTTACCTTGTCTATTCTGTACGTTCCCTTGACACATACAAAATCATGTGGGCTACGTCCATAATGCCGAACTCAGACATGCGTCCCCGTTCCCAGGTCTGCGCGTGCTCACCCACTCTATCTTCTGGAAATGTTGGGGAGTTGTGTGTGTGTGAGTATGCGTGCACAGGTATGCGCTTGCACTCCCAGCAGATGCTGTGTTGGCTCCGTGCCTGCTCAACAGCTGCCGGTCTGGACGAGTGGAGGACTGTGCCCCGGCAGCTCCTTCACTAGGGATGTGTCAGGTAGTGAGTCTAGCTGCTGACCGCCAGTGACATGCTAAAGGTATGAAACAATTCCAAACACAGTCCTGATGTAGCTGTCTGATGGGTTTCATTTACTCAGACTGCTTCAGTCCTTCCTTTTTTTGCAGTTACTTCATTAAAACTAGAATTTAAAAGAAGTCAGTTTTGCTTGTGGGAAATTTCAATACTCTTAAAAGTTCTGAAGAAGCTAAATCCAGCTCATATCTCAAAATGTAAACTCATAAGCATAGTCATGCGCAGTCACTGAAACTTCATTTTTATCCCCAAATCTGAAAATAACTCAGGCAATATTGGCTTATCACTGCTGGCCAGAGGTAGCAGAAGATTCTATCCTCTTTGATCTTCAAAGGTTCATTCCGATCCAAATCATTCTATGACTCTATGTTTCTATGATCTGCCTCTCCCTGACATCTCCTGGGTTAGTCATCTTCAATTAGTTTAAACTCCAGGTTGATAATTCAGATGCCTAGCAATGGATAACTGCATGATGGTTCCACATTAGGACCATATGTGTAAAATAGCTTGATGCCTTATCCCACAACTCTGAGATAGCACAAACTTCTGTCATGACCATGCTGAGTATAAGTGCACAAGTACGAGTCTGTTCTGCATCAGACATCTAGTATAGTATTAGTAATCTTTATTAAGCAGTGTTTGTGATTTAACAACTTTTCTATGACTTTTTGCTTTAGATTCTTAGATTTACACTTCCATGAAATGGGAAATCAGTTTTTCCCTGAGTGATTTACATGGGATTATTTTTGCTTCATGGGATTATTTTTCAGTGCACATTTGTATGCATTATATAATGAAAAATTAATCAAAGTGTGTATTTTCAATATTTAAAATCTAATATATTTTCATAAGTCAATGTCAAGGTAGTTGAATATAACTGTTTGTTTTAGCAAAAAGCTATAAACATTGAAATAGCTTTTTTTTTTGTAAAGTATTTCACCTATGTAAGTAATCTATATGTAGGCATAAATTTTAATTTTTAAGCTCTATTTAATATTACAAGAAGGCACACTGGGACAGATTTCTGAAGAGCATATCAGACCTGGAATTTGAAAAGCAATCAAACACCAGAGAGTTATTTCTTTTTACCAAAATTAAAGCCTATAGACTTTGGAAGCATTTACAGATTTATGATATGACTTACATATAATTTAAATTACATGTCAGAATCACATTTGCTATATTAATCACAATTCTAAATTTCTGCTGTTTATACAGGTCCTGTTTCTGGATTAACTAAAGGTGGATTTACCTAATTAAGTAAGTCATTGGAGCTTCTTGGCAATGGAAACTGCAGGGAAGCTTAAGCAGTGATTTTAAAGCCTTCTGGAACTATTATGTGTGAGATTTTAGCAGAGGCAACATTCAGTAGCACTAATGACGTATTGCTTCATACAGCATTCAAAGGTTCAGTGCCTCAAGTCCAGATGTACTAAAAGGGAAGGAGGCACCTAGTGTAGAAATGATGTGACTGAGTTGAACCTTGACTTTGAATGTCCCTTCTCAGTCCCTACTTGGCCGTGAAGACACATGACTTCCTCAGCCCCTTAGACATTGATCTTAAAGTCACCTAAAATTCTTCAGTGGTCCTGGCCCTGAGGCACTTCCAGTTTGTCACTGGTGGGCAGGTTCGGACTTCTCCTGTACGCTTAAGGGTCTGGGGACCACAGAACTGCCCTAGCAGAAGAGCTGACTGATGGAGATACTTGAATGAAGTCAGGGTGTCTCAGAAAGATATGAACAGAGCACTGCAATTACCAACACTGGTGGTGTTTTAAATACACATTTATAAAGCAAAATTTTTTTTTTTTTATCAGTGTCCTGGTTTCAGCCAGGATAGAGTTAATTTCCTTCATAGAAGCTAGCGTGAGGCTGTGTTTTGGATCTGGGATGAGAAAATGTTGATAAAGTGCTGATGTTTTGAGTTGTTGCTGAGCAGTCAAGGACAGTCCAGCTTCTCGTGCTGGGCTGCCAGCGAGGGGGCTGGGGGTGCCCAGGGAGCTGGGAGGGGACACGGCCAGGACAGCTGACCCAGGCTGGCCAAAGAGATATTCCATACCATATAACGTCATGCTCAGTATATAAAGCTGGGACGAAGAAGAAGGAAGGGGTGGAGGGTCGTTCGGAGTTATGGCGTCTGTCTTCCCAAGAAACCATTACGTGTGACGGAGCCCTGCTTCCCTGGAGATGGCTGAACACCTGCCTGCCCATGGGGAGTGGTGAACAAATTCCCTGTTTTGCTCTGCTTGTGTGCGTGGCTTTTGCTTTACCCATTAAACTGTCTTTATCTCAAACCATGAGTTTCCTCACTTTTCTGATTCTCTCCCCCGTCCCATCGTGGGGGAGTGAGCGAGCGGCTGCGTGGGGCTTAGCTGCCAGCTGGGGCTAAACCATGACAATCAGTGACCAGTGAATCTACTTAAAACACATGATGGGAGGAAGCTGCTCTGCATTGTGAATGATTTGGGATAGTCAGAAAGAAGATGCATGACTGTGGTGCGGACAATGAGTGATAAGAAAGTTTCAAGGTCTATTCCCTAGGCAAGAAATGGAGGGAGAGAGTAGACTGGTCTGAGCAAAACATTGATGTGCACCCTTCAAAAGTCTTGGCAAAACAAGAATTCAGTTTGCTTGCAAATGCTGGAGGGTGCTTGGAGACTCAAGATGACAGAAGTTCATTGTCTTAGAGTTTTTGGTCATTTTATAGTGTTGGTTTGAATTCAGGCAGTAGAATGACAAGGGAATATATTGTTACCAGTCACTTTATCCTTTTTTTTTTTTTTAAGTTGCAGGCATATAAATTACATTTAACAGAATGGAGCGAGGATCTTTATCATCTAGAGGAATTAATCTATGTAATGTGCTGTCCTGAGACATCTGCCACAGCCTGTATCTCATTTGTGAGGATGGATTCTGTACTTATGAATAGCTTCTAGGTACTGTGGTAGCTGCCAGGGGTCTATTAGTGGTGTAGTGCAAGAGGAATTGATTGGGATGGCACAACATTTGATGCCAAGGACCTGACACCCCCCTGACACCCCCGTTATGAGTTGCCTGACCCTGAAGACTGCATGGCCAGAAAGGTGGGAGCATGTTAGGCGTTCTCCAGGAGAGCACAGCTTTCAGGTCAATTTAATCCAAATGCCATCCTGTTCATGTGCCCCAAATGGTTCCACAATGAGAACCAAGACGTGGGGAGCTCGGGCAGTTGGGACATTTCCCTCAAAACACTGTTCCTAATTTTAACGAAAACACTCATGTAGACATATCCACAAGATGAGAAGCAATGAAAACCATATCCCGGCCCATTTGCAGAGTAGGTATTTTGCCTTGTTTTCCTTCACCCTGATCCCTGCAGCCACCTGGAGGTTTGTTGGCAAAGTGCAGGGAAACTGCACTGTCTTGGCTAATGAAGGGCAGGGAAGGGTGGGGGGGTGAGTGGTCCCTGCTAGTATTTCATAGCTCTGTCATCTGCTGGATGTTCGTCCTCCAGCAGTCCATTGCAACTAAAGCAACTGATTACAAGGAAGATCATATTTTTATCCCTGTCTTCTTCCTTGTTGGTAAGATAGTTCCTGAAGTCGACTGTGCTCTCTTGGCTGGCTCCTAAGGAAATCTGGTGCTCAGGTGTGGAGAATAATTCATGAAGGACTGTGTGAAAGTCTTCTGAGGGACCTGGACTGCATCCAGGCTCTGGAACTGAAACCATCCCAACAACCTGAAGGCTTGGAGATTCCCACCTTTTCCTATAAGCATGTTGCTAACTCGTGGAGATACCAGATCACCAGAAATTGCTCAGCTGGCTGTTTAGGGGGGATGTGAGGGGACTGACAACGTGCCGCAGATGTGGTAAAGAAGCAGCTGAGACTGCCAGTGCATGCTGCAGGAATATTGATCCCGTCTTTCAGCCTGTTCTGGCAGGAGATGGAAGGATGCCTTGCTGATCTTATAAGTACCACAATGCATTAGAAAGCTGGTTTTAGTATTGCAGAAAGAGTGTCACAGTCTCCTGGAGCCCGGGTTCCCTACCGCAATGTGGGGTTGCTTGACCCTTAGAGCCGACAGAGGAACCAGCTTGCTCTTGTGAATCTGGTGAACAGTTTATTCATTCCTTATGGACACTTTTTGTCCTTTCCATCTCGGGAGTCAGCATCTCTCCTGAATTCCATGGGGACGGAATTCCTCAGTATGACTTTAGCTAAAAGTTCCCCACATGTACGCATTCCTCGCAGTAACCACCTGAGGAAGACCAGGGTTCCTGTAAGTGGACATACAGCTAACTTTTTTTTTCCCCCCTTGCTTTTTGGATAAAATAATGTGATCAATTTTACCATACAAAAAAGATTTTATGAAATGTAAACCTGGCACTGAAGTGTTAAAGATATGGTAAAGAATTTAGCAGTGTATTTGAATTAAATATGTTTTTGTATCAATAAAAGAGAAATACCTATGTATTTTAGCCCCGATTCAGCTTTAATTAAAAAATGGGTCCTTGTACACAGAGGAAAAGAAAATGTCAAATATACCGGACTTGATTTACTTTATATCAGATTATTTCACAAGCGCTATATTTGTTTAGATCATTAATAAGACACTGCTCTGGTGTTCACCTAATGTGGTGGGGGTTTTTGTGAAGTCCTTTTAAACACTGAAAGAGCACGAGGTGGGTCCAGGAAGAACCTAAATGCTGGCTAGTTCATAATCCCTTTTCATTAAAAGTTTTTCACAAAGCTTTCTGGTATAGATTTTTATGAGAGTTCATAAAATATTCTAATCCATCACTTCCACTTCTCTAATACACTCATTCTTCCTCCCATAGTGTTTTAATATAATTAAAATAAAAGGATCCATGCGAAAGGGGCCAAATAAATATCTATATTAAGGTTTGATTTAAGAAGAAAGTCATATGAGGGGGCAGAAAACAGTGAAAGATCCCACGTCGCTTTCTTTCTGCCATTTAGTCTTTGTAGGACTGAGGATGCTACTTCACACTTGTTCCTAGGCACTGATATGGGAGCATGCATGGGAAATGCAGCATTAGAGAAGAGTGAGGAATACGAGAAAAAAAAGGAGATATAGAAAATGTAACTCAGAAGAGCTGGAGCTGGAATAACAGTACTTGCTCCACTGGTGTGTATTTGCACATTGTTCTTGTTTCCCTTTGTACTGGGTTTGCGTGGCCAGGTTTTGG
>NW_010521009.1:0-6300 GCF_000687285.1 Phaethon lepturus
CTGGCTGTGCCGGGGGTCGAGGCCGTCGCCGGAGCAAGCTGCACCGGCAGTAGCGCGGAGGTGTCCCCTTGGCCGCGGAAGCACTTCGCCGGCTTTGAGTCTCTGAAGAAAGCGGGCCATATATCTGCTCTCGGGGAACGAAGAATTAAAACGCTTGCAGGTTGAAGTATGTTTGTGATGGCAGTGAGATCCCTTGTACTTCTTTAGCAAGAGGAAGATACGAATAGATACAAGCTTGTATCACAAACGATGAAAATTCTCTTTTCTAACCTGAAATTAATAATTCCTTGGGGCTGACAGGTCTCAGTAAGATTGGTCGTTGATGTTTTATTTAAAGACTATAGCTGTCATTCTTTACTAAAGAAAGATCGCTTTAAATCGCCACTTTAAAACCATTACCTTTAGCGGCATTTGTCAACACTTAATCCTGATAAAATGTCTGGACATCCTGTGGCCGTGAACTTTAGAACTACTGTATTTGTTGTCATCTGAAAATGGGTATTTAATAATCAGAAGAACTATGGTTTTGTCTGATTATTGCTGTGTAGTGGAACTGTTGATAAGCTGGAAGTTGGCTCCTTGCATATTAATCAAGCACAAATGGTGAGAAAGGTGACTGGGAGGATGATGTAATAAGAAGCAAGAATTCATCACACTCGTAGTTAGTTATCATATGGTAATCACTTTTTTATTTGTTCTGGTTGCTTGTTACAACATTCTGTAATCTGTGTGGAATAGGGCTAGATTCTGTAGCAAAGAGATAGCTGTATCATAATGGGCACCTTTGAGTAGTTTATGGAAGTTTATTAAATAGAGAGTGGCCAGTGTGCATAACTAATCAGTTAAGGTATTTAATTTAATTTGTTTATGGGGAAGTCTGTATTTAAACATAAGGCTGCCTACCTTCCAGAGTTGTTGGAATTCCAAAAGCAAATAATTGTAATTAATTATCAGAAACAGAGTAGCTTTTAACTTTTCTATTTGGTGTAGTTTGTGGGTGTATAGTTCTCAGTGGCAGAATGTAAGCTAAAATTTTGCAAGCTATGAACCCTAATGTTTGGGGATATAACTGTAATTGGGGAAGCTGGTCAAAGCAGTCAAATACGCTGCGCTTTTCACATGTGTTGAGAGAAGGGGAATGGTGTGTTTTGGCGAGGGAGGCCTGTGCATACTAACTGCAGTAGAAATATGAAGTGTGAGAGTTGTGAAGTAGCGATATACCGAATATACATATTTAGCACTTTCTCACTTTCTCTCAGAAAGGAAAAGATAACATTTTAAGTTGCATCAAAATAGCTGAGGGGTTGCAGCATTGTGGATAGCTCTTTGCAGGGGGGAGTCAGTTCTTGCCTTTTGGCTGTGCTGCTGTTTTCATGCCATGAAGTGTATGAAAATGCAAATGACTGGGAAAAACTGTATTGAGTTTGTGTTCACAAAGTATTATTACTCTATTATGTCTTAAACTTTGTGATAACCAGTTTTATGGGAGAGTCGTTTCTAGCTTGTGCATGGTATTACGGGCTCTCTGAATTCATGTTAGGTGTCACAGGAAATTGCTATTTAATGGTACAAAAAGTGTGTATGCACATAGATATAAAATATATTGCTAAAAGTGAAGTAAAGCAGCTGCTCGTGGAAGTGTTCCTACGTGTGGCAGATACTAGTCTTGACAGGACATTTACTTAGCCTGCAGGGTAACAGCTTCCGAGATGTATCAGAGGGAAGCTAGAGCGTTGGTGCAGCTAAAGCACTGGTACAATATGCAGTTACTTAGCTGATTTAGACTTAATAGTTATGCCTTACTCTGTTCAAGAAAATCCATGGTCAGGATCCTAGTCGAGTTTATTTTGCATCAGTGGATGCAGGAAAAATGCAAATGTGGGGTAGGATCTGGATGTGCCCCCTTCAGTAATGAAAGACTTAAAAGCATTAGTGGTTTGGCCCAGTGGAATAGGCAGTAAATGGAGAGGGTCAGGTTCATCTTGGAAAGAGAAGTAATTAATATAATGAGTATTTAGTGATTGATTGTAAAGTCTCAGTTCTAACAATGTCACAGCACATACGCTATTATCTGACTGCATTATAACTTAAGAATCTCTGTGCAAAAAAAAAACAACCCACCACCACCCCACATGCCAGTTCTTGCTTGCTTAGCATTGTTCTTTCCTTTAAAGATGGCATCAGTCTGAGAAATAAATGAAGTACAGTATTTGTATTACTGCTAAAACTCTTTGTGGAAGAGGAGAGGAAAATATGTAAGTAAACTAGTTTGAACAAGTTTAAAATGGAAGATTCTTCTGTGGCTGAAGGAATGGTATCGTTAGTTCACTCGCGCTCTTACACGCCTATGAGTCATTGTATTTCTGTGCAACTGTAGCATACCCACACTTGAATATGAAAAAATATTTTGTAGGTGCGGGACTGCATTCAGAAAACGCTGACTGAATGGAGCTCAAACATTGGACAAGACCTAAATCAGGTAGGAGAGGTGTCACACATGTTATCTATATTACATGTGAAAACAGAGAATATATAGATGGTTATTGATTTTAAAATATAAATGAATATATTAAATTTCTGTAAAAGTATCTGCAGCTCCAGATATCTTAAAAGACTATTTCTCAATCCCTCTTTTTTTTTTTTTTTTTTTTGTTTAATGTTTAGAAAATTTGGAGAGGTTAAGAAATACCAAAGTAAAGAATCCTGGCAAATAAGACAATTCTTAGCAAATAAAAGTCTTGGTCTGCAAGATTTCAAGTTCATTTTTGGGGCAATCACCAAAAAAAAATCAAACCAACCCCTGTATACTTTAGAAGTTTGCTAGCATGCTTTTAAAAACTCAGTGGAGAATTACTTAAACTGGACATGATAAACTAGACAGCTGAAGATCATCTTGTTCGGAGGGAAACTCTGAAGAATAGCCTTGGTTCTCTCAGAAGTATTTCTGAAGATGCAGAAGTGGAAATTTTTCCTTGAAGAGCTAAAGACTTCCACATAATTCTTAAAACCACAGTCATGGGCATCTGACTTCAAGATCTCTGTGTATTTGCTTGCTCCTCTTTCACTATTGCTTCTGAAATTCAGTAAAGCAGTAATAGGTTCCCACTAAATACATTATTTGCTCTGTGAAATATTGGCATGCTTCATTTAAAAAACAAAACAAAAAACCCACAAACTTTCCTGATGGTTTCTTTGGCTTTTGTTGCCAGTTCTTAGTAATGGTGGCATCAACTGCACATTGCTGCATTCCACACTGGAGTGTGATGAGGCTGTTATTGGTGAATGATTTGTGGAAGATCTAATGCTTGGTAAAGAAAAGAACATAAATAAACATTTGTCTCTGGAAGATGTAGTGAGCCATTTAAAGTTAATTATTTAGTGTGAGCTAGGTTTTACTGTCAAAACATGTCAACTGCATGATTCCAAATTCTTTTATGAATTATATTGGTTTCCAGTAATAGAAAAAAAAAAAACACCAAACACTTTTGTTTAAGATGTTGACTCTATGGAATAACTTGAAGACTCACTTGAGGGTTTTTTGGTAGGGCAGCAAAAATTACCAGAGAGTTCTTGGTTGAGGGTAGGGTGGTATATATGTGTATATAATAAAAAAATCTCATGTAGGTGAAGCCTTTAAAAAGTAATCTTGTACCAGCTGATAGAAGATGTCATACTAGTCTTAAATGAGGAAAGAGGGCGAAATCTCAAACTTTCCTGATTTTTAGTTTCAAAATTATTGTTTTAAATCTGTATTTACAGCATTTTAATCTTAGGCTTCACTGAAATTACAAAATACTTTTATGCAAAGATGTTCCCCTAATTCTGATAAGGTGGGGTTTTTTTGGTGGTGTTTGTTTGGTTGGTTTTTTTTTTAAGCTGGTCTTGAGGCTTTTTTTTTTTTAAAAAAACAAAGTAGTTTGAACTGGCACAGCAATCCATTCACGTCAGAAAACAGAATACTACTAAGTCTTATTCCAATAACTCTTCATCAGTAATTAATATTTTTTATATTAGGCGAATATAGGGCCTTTCATATAGCTTCATTTTTCCTGTCCTTCCTTCAGAGATCAAGAAGCATTGGGTTACTTTCTTTCTGTCATTGCATTTTTATACTATTTTTGTTTCTAACTGCTGTAAGGCTTTTTGGGGATTTCTAATTAATTCAAAACGTTCTTCAGAAACTTACTGTTTCTTCTTGACAAGTTGTTCCTAAGTCTCATGTACTTTACAGGAAATACTGGAGGCTCTGGAATGTACTGTAGCTCAAGCTATAGAAAAAATAAATCCTGAAGAAAGGGATGAGTTGAAAGTATCAGGTAAGAGCATAGTCAAAAAGCCAATGGCATGAAAAGGTTTCATATGCAGTTATTAATAGGATGTTCATATATGTATATTTTTCCACTGTGTTTTGTAGTTGTAAAGTCAGATGACATCAGTGCACACTGTAATACTTTGTGTAGTCTAGAAGTTTGCTAAGAGACTTGAATTCATATTTTAGGTTTTAAAGCAGCTCAGCATTTCTCCAGTTAAACTTACATCCCCTGAATACATTTTAAATGTATTTTGTGAATCTTTTACTTTTTTGAAGCAAAGTATTACAGATAATACTATGATTAAGAAATAGCATTGGAAGCACATTTATTTGCATAATTTTTTCAGGTTGAATATGATGAACTTGAAGGAGGCAATCCAAACTAACACTAGTACATTTTGAGTCTCAGTAAGTTGTGACGAGGTCTGTTTGTACTGTTATGTTTGGAGGCTTTATACAGGTTGTTACAGTTACTTCTTAGTGTCTTGATGCTTAAATCCTAGCTTTAAAGCTTATTAGATCATCTAACTGGATGATTTCTTGTTCTGAGACTGCATAACAACTTTGAAATTTAAGAGAACAGTGTCTGTATTGGGCACAGGTTTTTTCCCCCAATTTTTGAAGTAATTGGTGTATATTCTAAGTACTCTTTACCCAAGAACTCGTAAGTGGTGTATATAGCTATATATTTAGTAATAGCTGGCTTGTTCAGTTATTGATTCCAGTTTCTTTGAAAATAGCAAAACTTTTCATCGTTGGATCAAACTCTTCATCAATTAGAGATGCAGTTGACATGGGTAAGTGTGAAACTCGAACTTTTGGTAGTGCTTCTTTTTTACTTTAGTATTTAGAAATAAATTCAGAGACTTTTCTAAGAAGTGTATTTAGTGACTGTCACAAGTATATCCTGTTTTTCTCTGAAGAGGGACTTGGGTAACCAAGTCTACTTACATGTTAAGTTCAGTCAATAAACTTATTAAATGGGGATCACTGTAACCTTCAGTCCACAAACTCAAATCTGATTCCTTGCTCCAAGCAGGAGGAGGCTTTTGTTCTTTCGTACAAAACTTGTTAACCAGTGAATACCATGTGGTATTTTAGTAACAGTGATGCAATAGTTCTTAGCGGTTGTTGTTAGTTGCCAGTAGTTTTTAACATGATGAGCTTTGCTAACTGCAGTATTTCAGAGAGTTTTTAGGAATTAAAACAGTATTGCAAGCAGCTGATGAAATAGTTAAGTTTTATTGAAAATAGAATACAATGTCTATACCGATACCTAAAGTTTTGTTTGCCTAACGTAGCAGTAATTGAGCAGCACTGCACTTTACCACTTCAGAAGCATAGTTGGGCGTTACCAAAGAACAAAGGGTCAGATATCCTTCTTTTCTATTGATATCACAGAATCACTAAGGTTGGAAAGGACCTTCAAGATCATCAAGTCCAACTGTTAACCAACACCACCATGCCCCCTAAACCATGTCCCAAAGGGATCAGTATATCCCAGTTAATAGCTTCTTTATTGTCAGTTGTAGTACCATTTGTTAAAAATAGGTTCATAGAATCCTTCTCCAGAAGAAAATAATTTATTTAGTGGCTTAGTTTTGTTCTTTTTGCTGTGCAGAAGAGGCCTCATGACTTGTGTATTTCCTAAAGCTCAGTGACACTCCAAGACTTGCCACTTTCTCTCTGGCAATTTAAATCTCCGTATTTGGTATGTGATGATTTAGATGAAAAACACATGTCAAATAGTTCTCTTAGCCCATGCGCTGTACTTTGGTTATAGTTTCGGGTGAACGTTAGGAATTTTGGAAGAAATTGAGAGTGAAGGAGTCAAGAATCGTATGTCATCACTGTCTTCAGGGAAAAATATGGTTTTAACACTAAAAAGGGAAAAAAAGCTTCACGTTTTGTTTGGTGGGTTTTTTGGGGGGAGGGCGTGGGGAGGTGTTACTTTTTGATTGGTGGTTTTTTTTTTTTTTCCCTAAGAT
>NW_010521009.1:6361-12564 GCF_000687285.1 Phaethon lepturus
ATTGGTGGTTTTTTTTTTTTTTTCCCTAAGATCTACAGTTGAAGCTTGGCATTCAGCTGTATGTTTAATTCTTTCATAAAAACATTGTGGTGTTATCCTTGACTGCTGATACACTCAGAGTTTCAAATGGTGAATGGAAAGCTAGCCGAGTGAAGCAGGAGGTGTGTTTTTTGCTGAATGTGAAAAGTCATGCTGCTTATGTTCATATATCACAAAAGATTTTGCAGTCTCTCTGTTCTTTTTCCCCAGCGTGTTCTGCCCTCGGAGTTGCTCAGTTAGACTCAGTCATTATTGCTCCACCTCCAGCTGAAGATGGAACTAGCCTCTCCTTGGAGTACTTGCAACCTTACTGGCAGGAACTTGAAAATCTAGTTCAGAATAAAAAGGTTGTTGCCATAGGTACCTCTGATCTAGATAAAACCCTGTTAGAGCAGCTGTATCTGTGGGCACAGGTGAGAACAAACTTCCTACATACAGTATTTCTAGGATGGAGTAACGGTTTTGTTTCCTGCCATGTTTTTATAAACTTTTGTTATAAATGGTTTTATATGCAAAATATTAGTTAACCCTGTTCAGCATCTTATGGAAGTCTAGTTGTCACCTGTTCAGTGGTTTTACATACAGGCCAGCAAAGGCTGGAAACCATGGGGTCTGTTCAGTAGCAGGTTCTTTGAAGCAGTTAAGATTTAAGTTTTGAATGCTTTTATGTTTAGGAAGGAGTATAAACAGTACTCTTAAACCTTTAGATTTATTCCAGTGACTCTGAAAACATAACTGTTTTCACTTCAAGCTGCGTTATGAATGAGGGATTTCCCCTTAGAAAAATGCTGTTTGAGTGCTGAGCTTAAATGTAAAGAGGAGGACAGGCTATGAATCAACTGGCACAGTATTTTGTTGTCCAGTGTGACTAATTGCCTCTTGTGACATTTAAGTGATGAAGGTTTCACAGAATCACTAAGGTTGGAAAACACCTCTAAGATCATCAAGTCCAACCATCAACCCAATACCACCATGCCCACTAAACCATATCCTGAAGTGCCACATCCACATGTTTTTTGAACGCCTCCAGTGATGGTGCCTCCTCCACCTCCCTGGGCAGCCTGTTCCAATGTTTGACCACTCCGTAAAGAAATTTTTCCTAATATCCAATCTAAACCTCCCCTGGCGCAACTTGAGGCCATTTCCTTTCGTCCTATCACTAGTTACTTGGGAGAAGAGACCAACACCCACCTCACCACAACCCCCTTTCAGGTAGTTGTAGAGAGCAATGAGGTCTCCCCTCAGCTTCCTCTTCTCCAGACTGTGTGCCCATGTTCATGTAAGCTTATGGATTTACTGTTTCCTTATTAGTTCTTTGAATACTCATCTTACAACATTTCTTTTGTGGTATGTGATCATACTGTATCTGTATAAGAGGTGCTGCTGAGAGTTCTGATCTGTGCTCTTTGCTGTTTTGCATATACTGAGAGGATGATAATTGAGGAGATTAATGACCATCCACCACCTCACTTGATGGTGATCGTGGATGCAGTCTGTGATGAGCAGAGTGTCAGTGGAAGAGAGTCCCTTTTAACTTAATCTGATCTAGGCACTTAACCTGAAGGCATAGGAGACTGCAAATTATATATCCTTAATTTTTTTTTTTTAGGTATATTCAAACTAACACCCTATAATGTTTTTACTACAACCTGCTGCTTTTTAGGGAGTGCAGCAGACAGGAAGCCAGAATGGGTTAGTATGTGTCGTCTTGTGGCAGCACCTGAAGTCAGATCCTGTTCTTGTTTTCGGACCTGTGCTGCAGGAAATTGCAGATGGAGGAGTTGCCTGTTCAGCATCATGCAGAATTAATTAGCCTCATTCAGACCTCAAAACAATGGTCAAAGGCAAATTGTTCAAAGCAAAATTTCTGTTGTAATAGAGGGCTTGGGTGGAAACAACTAAAATAAGTACATGAATAATCTTTCTTCATATAAAAGTATTCTGTTACTTTCAGGTGAAACCAAGCAGTAATCAGGTGAACCTAGCTTCCTGTTGTGTGATGCCGCCTGATCTCACAGCATTTGCAAAACAGTTTGACATACAGCTGTTAACTCACAATGATCCCAAAGGTAAGGTTTTGCTGGATAAGAGAAGACTTTTAAATGCATTTATTCAGTACAAGATCAGGAATAATCTTTCTCTGAACTTCAAACTTCATTACATTGAAATCCTGAACAAGGGATTCTAAACGTTTCACCTCTGTAAAATATTTCTATTAAGTTCTTGCTTTTGCTTCAAGAAAGAGGGGGAAAGGCAATCTTCTACCCTTGGATAGTTTCTTGAAATTGTTTTAATCAGAGAAAATACAGTAAATAGAAGAATAAACTACTGAGAAATTTGTACTACATATGTTCAAAGAATAGCTTATTTCCACAAAACATGAAATGACGGTTGTATTGCTGAAGGCCAGTACATGGCAAACAAAAGTCTACTTGCCCAGAACTTGTCTGCGAAATAGCTTGTATAGAAATGTTGATGGTCAGTTTATTTTTTTAGTAGTTTGGTAATGTTAGACATATAAAATTCTTATGGTTTAAGCAGGATTCTTTCGAAGTAGTGACTTCTTAAAAGAACATTGCTACAAAAGGAGTTGGTGTAAATTCTTTGCTTGTTGCATGCAGGGATTCATTTATTAAATGAAAGCTTCCAAGTCCTTCAATCATTTAGACTCTATACCAGCTACCTAGAATATGCTGGGATATTACATTAGTCTCTCTCAAACATCATCTAATCTTCTTAACTCTAATGGCGCCTTAAATACCTTGCTGGAATTGTAAGCGAGAAGTCTTAAACAGTATTTAGTTAATTCCTTCCCTACATTCTTACTTATGACCAACAATTTGTGATGATACTTTTCCTCCCCTCTCCTTTCTTCCCATTCTCCCCTGCCCCCCTGAAAAAAAGTATTTATGAAGTACCTGTTCTGTAGTATCACTGTTAGAACTAATGAATTTCATCAGTGCTTGAGCATGTATCGGCACTGCTCTGGCAGCGTACAAGATGAATTGCCATTCAATCCAGCAATTTCCATGTCCTGTGAAGCCCAAAGTGCAATCTGCAGTTTAGTAAATACTCTCTATTGAGAGTCAAGAAATGAAGAGGAGGATTTGGATAGAAAACAAAGCAAGGAGTGATTCCCTTAGGCATTGTTTGCAAAGCTTATCTTTTTTGTAGGGGTCAGCTGAAGAGTATTGAGACTATCTCTTGGGAATGCTCCTCATCAAAGAGATTGTTCCCTTGACTGACTTTTCAGAGGAAACTAGGAGGATTTGTATTTGCCTTCCGTTTCTGCTTTGTGGCATATAAGCCCGTTTTTCTTAATGCTTTTTGGGCTTGTGGTTATTATGAGCCCAGTTATGGGAGATGCTATAAATGTTGAGCTTCCAGTGACTGCAGAGGTAACTGAGAATGCTCAGTACTTTGTTGATTTCAGCCTTGTGCTTCACTCACCTCTGCTTTGTCTAACTAGCTCCTCAAATTTAATTTTCATTTTTTCCTGCTGACATATTGTAGAAATCTCAGTTAATTAGTTTTGTGGGAAGTCCTCAATGGTGCAAAAAAGTGTCCTGAAGATTTCTTCTGTAATATTCAGCTGCTTTTACCTTATGTGCATTCCAGAAGAGTGGATCTGTGGAGTATCTGGTACTGCTTAAGATTTTTGACTGTAGGAAAAGGCTTCTCTTACTAAGTGTTGCTTTTTGCAGCTGTTTATGTGACATTATTTAAAGCATGAATATCCCTTTTTAACTTCAGAATTACTTTGTGAAGCAAGTTTCCAAGAAGTTCTTCAGGAAAGCATCCAGAACACGAAAGCACATGAGTGGATTCCTTTATGGCTTCTCCGGTACTCAGTTATTGTTAAAAGCAGAGGAATTATCAAGTCCAAAGGCTATATCATGCAAGCTAAAAGAAATGCCTGTTAAAACACTTTTTTTTTTTTAATGGCTTACTGTTTTGATTTCTTGGGGATGGGTGGAACATTTGCTTTTTTTCACAGAAACACTTTTACAGCATTTGTAACAAAGACCAAAACTTGTAATTATTCAGTGTGGTGAAAAAGCAGGAATGTCTTCAGTGTTCTAACACTATTTTTCTTTCTTAACCTGTTGACCTGTTCATTTAAAATATGAAATATTTTGAGTTTGGTTTTTAATTGCAATTCTCTATAGAGAAACAGTTTAAAATATTTTTCTTTGTATGACCAGTTCACTGTAAAATTATCATTATATTTTAGCTGCCATTAGGTAGTATAGAGAAACTTGTACATTTTTGTTTAAAAAAAAAAATAAATTTCTCTTAAATAATAGTTACTTATCTGGTAGGTACATAGATTTCAAGGACTAGTTTTTATAGCAAATTGTCATATTTTATGAAAAATTAACCCCTAAAATTAAACTGGTATCTCATTACTTGGTATGTATATATAGGCAAGTCACCTGTTTAATTTGTGTGGATGGGAAAATTGGTTTATTTTTAATATAGTGTAAAAGACCTCTATGATTTAGAGAAAATGGCTCTTCCAAATTACTTTCTGACTGTTACTTGAATTCCTTCTGGCTTTTTTGTGCCTCAATATGGTTTGTTTAGTGTTTGCACAAGTGTGTTGGCATCTTCACTGTTTGAAATAGAAAATGTATTATTATGTGAATGTTTAAAATAAGAATTGAAAACAAGTGATGAAAAAAAATCTGTTAATCAAAAATTGAATTGTGCCTGTCTTCTGAACTGTGGCGCTTTTTTTTATTGATACTTGTGAGCTACACAATCAGAATCACCCAAGTCAGAACAGATAGTAAATGTTGAAGCTGTTCACCACAGGATTGTCTAAAATGGATGACTTCTTTTGAGCTTGCCTAGGGACCTTTGCCTGAGTGACGTTTGGAAATGATGCAAGCAAGGGTTAGCTTGAAGTTAGATACATCACTGTTTGGCAGTAGCTTAGTGCATTGGCTTTTGAATCCTAGAGCTGGCTTTTGAATCCTAGAGAGATGGCTGGATTAATGTAGTCTTTCTATTGAAGAGGCCTTTTCATTTCCTTGGCCTTTAAATCAGAATAGATGGCAAAAGCTCAACTTGTAGATCAGCAGGAGCTTGACACTGAGTGTCTAAAAATCCTCATTTTCCTTTTTATTTCAGGCAGGAGCAGGGCTTTGTAATACAGGTACTCATTAACTTAGTTGTACATATTTTGAGCTTTGGACTGTAAGGGAATGAATTTTTACCAACGTCTTTCAAATTCTGTCATGTAGGCAGCTAGTGGAATTTGAATGCTTGTACGCAGTGTCCAGAGCATCAGCTTCCTATAATCTATTCCACTAAGTTAAAAGATGAATCTTTTTCAAGATACCTTTTGAGTCCTCAGACATCTTACCTGTAGGTGGCAAATACTGGGAAATTCTCCTGGGCTTCTTTAGCTCTTTTAATAAGTGAGAGGGAACTGGAACTAGTAATGCATCAATAAAAGTTTGAAAATTTTTCTCCTAATCAGAATGTAGTCTTTGTTTTGAGTGCTGGCTCAGTGTGTATTGGAGTTTCAAAATCACATGAGTTTCATTTTAAATGTCTCTACCAGCTTTGAGTTGTGTGCTGCTGCTGATTAACCACTGTCTGTAAATTCTGTCTCTGTTGGGCTGTTGACATTCTGTATTGTATTAGACTTGCATGTGTGCTCAGTTTTATAAATTGAAATGTTACAAAACAATGTACAGGCTCCTCTAATGGGATATTTATTTATTTCCTTTCTGTAAACTGTTAACAGTTTGCTTGCTGTGGAAAAGTACCCTTTAAGATAGGGATAACCTTATTTTTCTAGAGTTACTGAGAGGGTGATGTTACTGGGTTATCTCATTAATTTGTTCTGCATCAAAGTGGGAGAGATGGGATTTCCATCCATGAGAAACTTGAAGGTTTGAATTAAAATTTGAAATTCTTGTAGGTTTTTAATCTGTGCTTTGTATGAATTCTATCATCTCAATAACTGTCTCTTCTACTGTCATAAACAGTATTTTACACTTTGATCATAACGTAGCCTTACGCTCTGGCATTTCATCATCTCATGGCGTATACAGCCTTCTCCCCTAACCGAGAGCACGGTGTGCTAGTTAGCAGCTGCCGCAGCGCTCTTCCATACAGAGTCGACACACTGCACCGCCCTGCTCATCCCT
>NW_010521010.1:0-7850 GCF_000687285.1 Phaethon lepturus
TGGATGCATTCAAGGACCTTAACGTCCTTCTATAATTATGGGGCCCAGAACTGCACACAGTAGTCAAGATGAGGCTACACCAACGCCAAGTATAGTGGGATAATCACCTCTTTTGACCAGCTGGTTTATACTGTGTTTAACGCACTGCAGAATGCAGTTTGGCTGCCAGGGCACACTGCTGACTCACATTGAGCCTGCTGTCAACCAGCACTCCCAGATCCCTTTCTGCAGGGCTGCTCTCCAGCTATTCCTCTCCCAATCTATAGTTCTGTCTGGCGTTACTTTTCCCAAGTGCAGAATCTGGCATTTGGTCTTATTAAATGTCATGCCATTGATGACTGCCCAATGCTTCCATCTATCTAGGTTCCTCTGCAAGGCCTCTTGTCCCTCGAGAGAGTCAACAGCACCTCCCAGTTTAGTATCATCAGCAAACTTGCGAAGGGTGCATTCAACTCCTGCCTTCAGATCATTGATAAAAATATTGAACAGAACTGGCCCTAGAATTGAGCCCTGAGGAACACCGCTGGTGACCAGTCACCAGCCAGATGTAGACGCATTCACTACAACCCTTTGAGCCCTGCCGTCCAGCCAGTTCTTCACCCAGCACACTGTGTACCTGCTCATCTCACAGTTGGACAACTCATCCAGAAGGATGCTGTGAGGGACAGTATCAAAAGCCTTACTAAAATCTAGAAAGACTACATTTGCCACCTTCCCTTCATTTGCTAGGCAGGTAACCTTATCATAGAAGGATATCAAATTAGTTAAACAGGACTTTCCGTTCATGAACCCATGTTGACCGTGCCTGATGATTGCATTGTCTTTTAAATGCCTTTCATAGTACCCAACATAAACTTCTGCATAATTTTTCCAGGAACTGAGGTTAGACTAACAGGTCTGTAGTTTCCTGGGTCTTCCCTCATGCCCTTCTTGTAAATTGGAATAACATTGGCTGGCTTCCAGTCAGCAGGGATCTCCCCAGACTCCCAAGACCTTTGGTAGATGATTGAGAGGGGTCCTGCTGTAACATCCAGTAGCTCCTTCAACATTCTGGTAAAAGAAATCGCTGCTCGGGGACGGGCTGTCGATCTCTGGATGGTGAGCGATTGCTGTATTGGGCATCACTTGTTCTTGTACATTTCTTTGTTGGTATTATTATTGTTGTTATCATTGTTGTTTCCTTCTCTCTTTCTGTCCTATTAAACTGTTTTTATCTCAACCCACAAGGTTTTTTTTCTAATTCTCTCCCCCGTCCCACTGTGGGAGGGGGGGGGAGTGAGCGGCTGCGTGGTGCTTAGTTGCCGGCTGGGGCTAAACCACGACAGTCTGACACAACACTGGCCAGTTTCAACTCTGACTGAGCTTTGGCCTTTCATGACTTTTCCCTGCATATGCGAACCATGGGTCTGTAATCTTCCTGTGAAGCCTGACCTCGCTTCCAGAGATCATACCATTTCTTTTTCCTCCTGAGTTCCAAGAGGAGTTCCCTGTTCAGCCAAGCTGGTTGCCTGCCTCACTTGCTTGACTTGTGACACAATGGGATTGCCTGCTCCTGTGCCTTTAAAAGGTGGTTCTTAAAAAATGACCAGCACTCATGGCCCCCTAAGCCCTCAAAAGCAGATTCTGAGGGGACACTGCTAAGTAGCTCCCTGAATAGCTTAAAGTTTGCTCTCTTGAAATCCAGGGTAGCAACTGTGCTGAGCTTTTTTCTCATTACACTGAATATTTTAAAAGTCAGCCATTTTGTTATCACTGTGGCCAAGACAGCCACCTACCATCACATCTCCCATGCGTCCTCTATTCAGAAACAACAAGTCTAGGAAGGCATCTTTCCTAGTTGGCTCCCTGAGTACTTGTGACAAGAAGTTATCTTCTACAAATTTCAACAACTGCCCAGACTTGCTCATCACAGCAGTATGATATTCCCATTTGATGTCTGGGAAGTTGAAGTCTCCCTTAAGGACAAGGGCTACCAATCCAATATTGAATACTTGTCTCTTGATAGCACTGCTGGATGCACCACCTGAGTTCTGAGCAATGGAGAATGAGGAAAGTCACTGTGTGCCGCAGGAGCTACAAGACTCAAGCCTTGAGTTCCAGTAAGATATTGGATTGTCTGGAAGACGAGGAAGGCTGCCCAGCTAGTTGTTCATCCTGGTATCCAGTCGCATGACACAGCTCTCGCTGGTGGTGGAAGATAAGGAGGAGAAAACAGAGACATGGGGCAGAAATCTCTAACTGGGAAAGATTTGTTGAGACTACAGATATTACTAAGGATCAGCAACATCTGGGATTTGAGCTGCATTTTAGAGAGTCACAAAGCAGATCCTACGTCAGCTAAAATTCCTTTCATCCAGGCACTCCTGTTAGTGCATATTTTTTCTTTACTTTCTCTTCCAGGCTGTTTCTGAATATATTCTATATCCTCTGATTCAGACCTTGGGAAATGAATGCAACAAAATATAAACAATGCTGTTGTATTGGGGGGGGGATGCACCATCACAATGGCATGAAGAGTCTCTCAGAAGATATCCCTGCAAATATTTAAGAGCTTGCCTGGTTGGTAGGAATTGCTTTCCAGTTGTGTCATAGTTCCTTTTCATGGTTGATAACTTTTTGCAGAGGTGTGGCACAGGGTGAAATACATTTTCCTTATTCCTTTGCTGCAATGTTGATGTTGTCTCCAGATAAGCGCCTGAGGCAGCCACGAACACAGCAAAATATTTGCTGAAACCTAGAATGTCCTTACAGAATTGCTGTCCTTTTTTAGTTGCATGGAAAGACTCTTAATGTGAACTTTTTCATGCTCACACAGTCTGATTTAATTTTCTTCAAGTCAGTCAAGGGTGCTGTTCTACTGCTGAAGTTTGATGCAAAACTCTTATAACATCCCACCAGTCCCAGAAATAACTGTGGTGTTTGGGGTTTTTTATTCTAGAAAGCATCAGTTTTGGCTAGGTCTGGGCATACTCTGCCACTTCTATGCACTGCCTCAGATATTTTACTTGGACCACCCTGATGACACTCTTCCCCATTTATACAAGGCCTTTTCCCTTTGATTCTCTCTAGGACTTGATCTTCCCAGGTTTGACTGCATACAGGGATGTCATTGATACATACCACAGCAAAGTTAATTCCATTCACCTAAAAACCCCATCTATCTGTCTCCAGAAGGTAGAAAGTGCCATCTGAATTCTAGAAATGGGGAAAAAAATTCCTACAGCCCCTGCCTGTTCTCAAGGCTGGCCATTCTTGAGTGGCCTGTCTCAGTGTGTCTCAGGTCAGCTGAGGTTGTATATTTTGCTTTTCTGATCTTGGCCAAGAGTTCATCATTGTAAAGCACGGCATTGCCATCTGAAAGAGGGACACGTGCAGTCAGTACAAACACAGATTCCTCAGAGGTTTTCACACTTAGCAAAACAAGGCAGTTTTGTATGCCACAAACTTTCAGTTCTTGCTGCTGTGAAGACAGTTGTATCTAGCAAAATGGCAAGAAAAGCAGCTGGGATGGCAAGCTCTTAAATTGTGGTTCCTCAGTTCACCAGATACAAAAGTCCTATGTACTCCTTCTATAGATAGTTTTTGAAGGGACCTTTTTCTCTGCAGGAATCTATCAAAATCAGCTATGCCAACATTGATCTACAAAGAGAATTAAAAACTACTAGGACATAGAAAGACCCATGAAAAAAGGAATTGTCTTCTTATAGCAATTTGGTTCTAATACTGAGTAAGAAACATGGGAATAAAGAAAACAGTAGAGTGCTCAACTCTCATGCCATCAGAAGCTTTTGGATCTTAATGTTATTCTTAAAAACCTATCATCACTGGAAGTCAAGTATCAAAGCAAATTAAGTCCCTGGCCCTCTGCTTGTCAAGAAAAGCTCAAAAATAGGTCCTGACTATATTCTGAAAACTCAAGAATCACACAACAGAGTACTTATATTTAAAAATGTTATTTTCTAAGTTATTCCAATATTTGGAGACCATGATTTGCAATTCCTTGAGTTATCAGTTCTGGCATTATTCTTTAAGCAATATTCATCTTTGCTACTTCACTGAAGAGTTTGAAGGGCCTCCTGTGTCTCACAAGTTGTAGAGTTTTTTGGACGTACTTACATTAACACAAACATTTACTTATATGCCTCAGTTAAGCATGTGTTCAGGATCAGGCTCTGGTTTGTAATAATTATAGTAGAATTCATGTTTTTATTCATCCTCTCACCTTTTCATCCTCAAGCAACTATACCACTAGCTCTTTACTGGTGGTAGATAAGAAAAAGAAAAGTACAGCTGTGGTGGGTTGACCTTGGCTGGATGCCAGGTGCCACCAAGCCGCTCTATCACCCCCCTCCTCAGCAGGACAGGGTGGGAGAAATTAAGATGGGAAAAAACCCCAAACACATGGGTCAAGATAAAGGCAGTTTAATAAGCAGAAAGCTTATTGCATGGAAGCAAAGGAAAACAAAAGATTTGTTCTCTACTTCCCATCAGCAGGTGATGTCCAGCCACTTCCCGGGAAGCAGGACTTCTGTACGCATAGCAGTTGCTCCAGAAGACAAACGTAAAAAAAAATAATGCCCCCCCCCTTTCTCTTAGCTTTTATTGCTGAGCTGACATCATACCATATGAAATATCCCTTTGGCCAGTTTGGGTCAGCTGTCCTGGCTATGTCCCCTCCCAAGATCTTGCCCACCCCCAGCCTACTGGTGAGGGGGGAATGTTGGAGAGACAGCCTTGATGCTGTATGAGCACTGCTCATCAGTAGCCAAAACACTGGTGTGTTACCAACACCTTTCTAGCTACCAATACACAGCACAGCACTATGAGGGCTGGTATGGGGAAAATTAACTCCATGTCAGCCAGACCCAATACAACAGCATAGTACTAGAATTACACTATTTGCACTTGAATTAACATGCTGATGCTCATTCCTTCCTCTGTAAACAGCTCTTATTTTCTCTCTACTTGTAT
Source organism: Phaethon lepturus (assembly GCF_000687285.1). Taxonomy (NCBI): domain Eukaryota; kingdom Metazoa; phylum Chordata; class Aves; order Phaethontiformes; family Phaethontidae; genus Phaethon; species Phaethon lepturus. Next base: position 4,972 of record NW_010521010.1, read on the forward strand.
GCAAAGCTAAATACTTACTTTATTCTGACATTTCACCACCCACTTCTAACTGAGATCTGAATACTTAGATAAATTCTCCAGTGAATATAGCTCCTTTTCAGAGTTAGAGAAAAAATAGGTTTTGGTCAAGAGTTCATCTAATGAATGGTTATTTCATTAATGGATACATTCTTGCACTGAAAATCAGCTTTGTTCAATATTTACAATTGCAGTATGTCTTAAGTCCCAAACCCCTGAAAACAAAGTTAGAGAATATTAGTTTACTAAGCCTGGCTAATATCTGTCTTAAGGCTAATGAAGCTGTGCAAAGGGCCTGCATCCATAAAGAAAATGAAGCTTTCAAATTCAAGATAGGCTGTTTAATAGTTCATTAAAAAGCAAATAAGCTTCTTTTCTGTTCTGTAGAACATCACAGTCCAGTTATGCCAGCGATCTTAAAAAAACACCTTATTTTTCATCTGTTTAGTTTAAAATCAGCTGATATTTTCTTTGGTACCTCAGACCTCTCATAGGAATTCATATCCTCAGTCCTGCCTGCAAGCAGATGATGCCCAGATGGTAACTTGAATCATGGAAGCCAAAACCTATTTTTCAGCCATACTTAGCACTGTAACATCCTGAAAAAGAGCTAAATAATATTAAAAAGCAATGATTGCTACTGCCAGGCATTCCAGAGGAAGTCTTAACTTCTTTCCATTGCCTCCTACAAGTCTGTAAGGTGGAGAAAGACAAAGTAAAAAATGTACAGCTTTGATGTTGCAAGGCTGTAACTGAATCAGTGATCCAAAGTTCAAGAGGTCATTGAAAAAAGCGAGAGAAAAGAAGGGAAACAAAAGCTTGTTCACATGAAACTCCAATTTCACACTTTCATTATGAGTTCTCAGAACAGCCTTAACATAATTACTGAATTATGAAAAAAATCCAAATTATAATGACGATTTAAGACTAATTGCTGCTAAAGTAACGACTCCTTAGTATTCATATGGCATATTACCAGAGGACCTTAAATTCACAAATAGGAAGCAATTTTTTCCTAAAATTGATTTGATTGTTACTCATTAAATCCTTGGGGGGTATTTAGGGTGTGATTAAATTATTATTTACTCCTATGGTCCATGGAAAAATGCTCATTATGTTATGCATTAGGATGTTCTTATTTATTATTAATATGTTAACTTATGAATTATAAGTGGTGTTTTAAAAGGCTGCTAGTTCATAAATTTTAAAATGTCTCTACAGTTTTTTTCAAATGATGTCTGCATCACATCCCATACTCTTTAAACAGACTTCACTATATTTGATAAAGAAAGTCTCAGATTGTTTCTAGATTCTTTGTTAATACAAGATTCAGTTTTTGATGTAATGTAAAATTTTATATGCAGAATTTTTCTTATCAAATCCAAGTTAATGTGATTCTTTGAAAAATGAGAATCTAAAAATACTCTGTATTGTCAAATTAGCTACTGTTCTGCAATTTATAATGCAACTAATGACTTAGTGACATGAAAGAGCTCCATGCATTTCCTTTTGACACAGATACATAATACCATGTAATGGTGCATCTTATTTGTACCTGAAATATTAGAGAGACTGAGGCCCCACTACACTAGGTCCTGCACCAAAATCACTACGGTATTGGGGGTGATGTCTTTCAGGACAAACTTCCTCAGATTGAGAAGATGCTATGACTGCATTGCTGACTTCACTGTTGTAGATAGATAACTCAGCTAATTTTATATCAATATCGGGAGCAGGATAGCAACAGCAGCATGGAGCTCCATTCAAAGTAATTTATGTTGCTTCATGTGAATGTAGATAGCACTACAACTTGGCGGAAATTAAAATTATACTTCAGGTGTGAGAGGAGAAATGTCAGAGAACAAAGTGTGAATCCATCAAAAACAGCCCATGGAAGCATACATACTGTTGAAAAAAAGTATAAACTAAAAAAATGCCTGGCACGTGGGAAGGAATGTAATAAACTAAAAGGATTACAAGAACATGTAAACACCAGCAGGGTCTGTATAGCATAGACAAAAAGGAAAGCAACAGCTCCATGAGCAGCTCAAATAAATTCCTTGGAAGATCAATGGATAAAACAGCAGCAGATGAATGAACTGCTAGCTTGAAAGCAAACTGAAAATTTATCACTTTTATGTTGGACACAGATGCACCAGTGTTGTGTCACTGACAAAATTTCTTTAAAAAAAAAGAAAAGAAACCAGAGCAACTTTGGTTATTAATAAACCTGGTACATGGTTAGATAGTAGCTACTGCAACAACAAAAAAATACACAGGATTCTTTAGTGAGTGGGCAGTTGCTAGAGTAACTTCAGATTACTCAAAAAAATCAAGTAATAGTCTTGTTGAACATATCTAAAAGGCAATGTCACACCATTCTTTTCCAAATTATCTTAATATTGCTGAATTAGCAAAGAAAGATGATCTCAGAGTTTAAAAATTGTACTAGAATTAAAATTCCAAGCAGAAAACCAATGGCCGGATGCAGTAGTTACACACTACCATTAGTTCAAATCTTAGTTGAGTCACATCCAACTGGGCAAAACTTCTTTCCAGATGATGGCTGCTGCATGAACTCTATAAAATGAACTTAACTAGTGTCAGATCCTAGTGGACAATCATCCAAACAGAAGACACTATCACTGCAGTAGACTCTATCATTGGAAGTTTTAGTGAAGAAGCCAAGAAACTGGCTGGCCAACAATACTGGATCACATTTTGAGTGAGAAAGTGATACCTTCAGCATAGAGCTGTGACAAATTACAGATCAGTACAATCTCATACCCCAAATCCCATGTCATTTTGCACATAGAGATAGGCCTGCCTCTCTTTTTTTAGACAGGCAACCTTAATTTTCC
>NW_010521011.1:0-210 GCF_000687285.1 Phaethon lepturus
GGCCGGCCGCACCGCCAGCTGGGATGCCCGGATGGAAGGGGAACTGCCGGGCTGCAGCCCCGGCGCGGTACAGAGGGAAGGCCTCCCTCCGTCAGCTGCCCCCGCCGCCTCCCACGGCCTTTGGCCACCTCCGATAAAAATAGCTGCTCGCCTCCGTGCCGTGCCCGCAAGCAGGGGGCGGGCCGCCCCAGCTCGGCAGCGGGGGGTGGG
>NW_010521011.1:351-21077 GCF_000687285.1 Phaethon lepturus
CACCCCACGCCCCTGTCCGGCAGGGCTCATGCCTACCTGCGAAGCCTGCAGCCCTCGGTTGGCCACTAAATCTGTCCTGCCTCGAAACTGGGTCTTCCTCTGCCACTGCAGGGGGACAGCTGGGCCCTCTGCTTTTTTTACGGGCATTTCAATCGAGACTCGTAAAAGTAGGTTTGGGAAAAGGGGTTCACGTCCTCCCACCATCCTGTAAAATGAAGGGGTTCGAACTGCAAGTCCCAGGGTGGGCTTAGGCCTTGCTGGAACTGTGTTAAGAGCTGTTATAAAGTAGGTCCAGATCATTCACAGAGGGGCCTTCAAGATGGAGCTGTGTTGTAAAGTGAAATAACAACACACTCTCACCGCTCACTGCTTGGCTGCAGAAGCAGCACGCATGCTGCAGGGAAACTTGTTCTGCTTGGGAGAAGTTCATGTCCAGCCTCCTTTGTCCATTGCGCCTTGTAGCTCCAGCCCGCGGCCCGGCACAGCGTCCCTTTTTCTAGAAACAAGTACTGATCGTGGGAGTGCAGGAGCCGGCCCTTCAGCAGGTGCTGCATCGCACCGCACGCTGCAAGCCCTCGGTCAAGCCCTCAGCATAGGTAAGAAATGCGAGCTGGGGGTTAAGGGTCTCTGGAGCTTTCATTTTCAAAACTGATCAGCAATGCTGACCGCCTTCATCTTGCGGTGTTCCTCTCAGGACAGCTTCAGCAGAGCTGGCTTGCAGGGGCTGCAGAGCCCTCCTTCTCTGAGAGTCAAGGCCTTTGAAGGCTGTTTCAGGTGGGAAAAGTGAAAGAGTGGGTTGCTTTGCTGTTGCTGAAAAATGCAGTCCAGGAACGCAGCCATGCGTGATCCCCAGAGGCGCTCCCCACTGCAGCTGGCCTCATCCTCCTGCTGCCGGTGCAGCAGCATCCCCCCGAAACCGATGGCCGCCACGCTCTGTGAGCAGCGGCGGGACACAGCTTTCGTGCATCGCAGCTGTCCCCATCCTCCACGGGATGCATTCGGGCCAGGGCTGGGGTGGGCAGCTGCAGCACGAAACCTCGTGCGGGGAGGGCAGGGAGCCAGCGTGCGGCTGCCGCTTCCCTTTCCTCCCACCGTGTGCTGCAGGAAATGCTCTGCAAAGAGTTTTTGGTGTCTGACAAGAATAATCAAGTTTTTCCCACTCCCGCTCTCTTTGGGGATGGAGTCTGGTGGGAAGAGCGAAAAGGAAGAACAGATTAATACCCTGGTACTTCCCACAATCAGTTGTTTTCTTGCTCCTTCTTTAACAAACTCTCTCAAATCCTCCCTCAACCAGCCCCTCTGATCAGCACCCAGATTGAGGTTGAAGGATATTAGCCATCCCTTTCTTGGAGACCGCAGCCTCCCTGTGAGCAGCAGGTCCTGCCTCTCACGTAACTGCGTGAGCATCGCTTTCCTCCCGGCAGCCCACCCGGGGCACCGCCATAGCTCAGGGCTGGCCCTGAGCCCCAAGGGGTCTCAGTGCAGAGACCCAGCACCAGCGCACCCCCAGGTTTCCAGCATCCCCCAGCCCCACTGTAACCCCGTGGCACTCATTTATTACCACTCGATGTGCCGTGTGCCCGAGAGATGCTTGCAGTAACTGGTCTGCACCCTTAAGCACTTGAAAACAACGCCGAAGGTGATGATGAAAAGCAGTAGCATGGAGGGAAGGAGTGCGGGACTTCAACTTGTCTCTCACCATCTATCTCGCTGCCGGGCCGAGCTGTTTGCTTACGCCGCTGCAGCCAGCCCCTGGGATGGTGCAAACCAGCCGGCTGCCAATTGACGTCAAAGGAGCGCTGGTGGTTTGCGCGAGCTGAGGGACTGCTTCTACTCAAGGTGCGTTTCCAACACCACAGAGAAATGTTTAAATCCACCCCCTTCCCCTCCCTCTGCTCCAGGAAACAAGTGCCTTATTTCATTCATTGGCTGGTTTGGTTATGGCAAGAATCCTGCCCATATTTTGGCTACTTGGATGTTTGCTGAGGACCGAGGAACCCAGATAATGCTAGCAAAGAGCACGGGAGTGAAAAGAGGGGGGAAAAGAGGGGTGAAGACAAGTTTGATCTCCTCTGCCCCAGTTTGTGCCACATGTTTCCAGACAGGACTAAAGCCATGTATTTTTTCTTCTCACATTGCCTGCAATGTTTTTGAGGCTTGTGAAAAAGTGAGATGTTGAGTTCCTGCCATCCTTCTTCTCTTCCTCTTCAAATCACTGCATGTGCTGTGAAATTTGTCCGGGCCAAGGGAGTTCATTTGAACTGGGTGCATTTCCCCTTGACTGCTCAAGTTCTCCTTCAGCCACTTCATTTTTATTTTGTGTAATACCTATTAGCTACAACCCCCATACTTTCGCTTGTCTCCATGCGGATTTGGCAGTGACGATGCCAGTACATTTTCCCTAAGCAAGTACTGTAAGAGCTAATTTATATCTAGCCCAGACGGATGTATTTAACTGCAACATATCTTTCCAAACACGGAGTGATTCCTATGGGGCGTGCTCGGGAAAGTCGATGCATTGACTTCCATCAGCTTTGGGTCAGGCCTGAGCTCTTGAATCGGTCCATATATATTGCTACCAATATGCGAGGCTGTACTATTTAAGACTGTCCAAAACAAACATGCTTCAGGTGAGACCAGTGTGCAGACTGTCACACGAAAAGCTTTGTGATAACAACTGATGGCGTGTTTGCTTTCATATGGCATTGACTCTTATTTCCCTGATTATTTCTAATCTTCAAGGCTGTCCCCTAATCAACCCACTTTCTTTAATAGCTAGTGTTGCCTCTAGCACGATGCAGCAGGTCTAATGATGCTTTTTATTAAGCATGGGAAATGTTGGTTAGCCCACAGCTAGAAGCAAGTGAGAATGAGAATGAATTTCCTACACGGGCTGACCCAAGGCCACTGAACTGAGCACAAAGTTTTTCATCCATTTCTGTGGCCTTGAATCACAGCCTTACAGCCAGTGAAAGAAAAAAAAACTCCATCAACCTCCAAACCAGCCCAAATCAACACATTCCTTTTAGTGGGAAAAACCTTACAGTAAGATGTGCCATGCTCAAAGACAAATCAAACAAATCTTTATTCCTCTTCTACTTTACCTGCATTTTTCCTCCTGGGGTGAGGATTTGTGGCCCGAAGCTGTGCGGAGGTGAGGAGTTGATCAAGCCTGGCGCCGAGCCCCAGCTGGAGTGGAGGGTGTTCCCGCGCTTGAGAAGGGAGGCGAGGGAGGGGATGCACCCCCAGCAGGCTGCTTTAAAGAGTAGCAAAGGCTTTGAAGCCGTTGGGATATGTGGGATATTGCAATAAATTTGGGAGGAGGTGAGTGTTAAATGCAGCATGCCACCAGGCTTGGTATTTTGACACACAGCTGCCCAGGTCAAGCCATGCTATGATTCAGGCCTTTTTTGCACTCATGGAGAGTCATGCACCTACATAAAGCTGTGGCTTTCCCATCCACAGCAGTTTTTGGTGTAGTTTTATGTACATCCACATGTAGACTTCATGTTATGTAGCACCTCCCCGTCTCCCTCTCTGCAAGGGCACATGGTGTATACGTGCCAAAAGGGGCACACGTATACCCATCCTAACAGCGCCTTGCCATCCGTGACCAAACGGTGCGGGTTCACCCATGGGTCAGCATGGCACATTGCTGTCTACAGACGCCCTTTCAAAACGGGTCACCTTCCCTCAGGGATGCAGGCCAGCCTTGACGCCCAGCGATCCCGCCTGCTCCCACGTGCCCACCTTGCGCAGTGCGTCACCTCCTGAGCACGGCTGGGTGCACGGCGGCTGCCCGCAGGTCCTGAATTTTCCCTTATTCAGGTGAAATTTCCAGGAACTTTGGTGCTGGCAGGGCCTGAGCGGGAAGCTCAGGGCCAGGGCCTGCCTGTTCCCACTGAGCAATAGCCGCGCTTGCCTCTTCGGCTAATGAAATCCACTTGTCACCTATTATCAGGCAATTAGCCTGTGTGATTTTCAAGCACTCCCTCTCTGTAATTTTTTGACAATTTGCTATGAGCAACAGTGCAATCAGTGACTGGAGCACATTTGGAGGAGAACTCAGGAGAAGTCTCTCGTTTGCAGATTGTGCCTCCCCTGCCCTGGCTACGCAGGGGCTGCTCACTCGCAGCCTGCAGAGCTGGTGCCTTTTTTGGGGCCGGTGGAGGATGTGCAAGGAAAAGTCCCACCACTTCAGAAAATGGGAGAAGCAAGAGAAACACTGAAACCTGGGTGGAACGTGTAAGAAAAGCTTTATTAGAAATAAAGTGGAGATGCAACTCCTGTTAATTCAGAAGCGCAGACTTTTGCAAGGCGAGGCCCTAGCACTTTGTTTTGTATGCAGGAAAAAATGTTGAATCTGAAAACAGTAGCCTTAACAGAATATATATGGATATATGAGTACAGCTAGTAAACTGCCCTTCCCCACCCTCCAGACCAGTTAGGTTGCAAAATTTAATTCCTGTGGCGACAGCAAAGTCTATCAGCAAAAAGCCTGGCTGGCTGGGTCCCCATCTGATGCAGCGCTCTGGTGTTCGGGAGACTCGGACCAGCAGGGAGGAGCCTGTACAAATACACTCTTTTTCACATTCCTGACCTAACAACACCTTGGATCATGAAAACCAAAAGCATTTAGAGTGCCCAGTTTATGGTGATTTATTCTCTGTACTGTCTCACTGTTTCTCAGGGCATTGGAAGGCTTGGGACGGGAGACTTTTGTTTTTCCATCAGCTCCCTTTGGTTCAACTCACGTGCGTGCTGCTCGCCTGCTTGGATTCGTAAGGTGGAAGGGAAAGTGTAAATGTCTGTTTTCTATTATTTTTATCGTGATTGCTCCCTAAGCTATCCTACCAAATCCCTGGTATCCAGCAGAGTCAGTATAAATGGGGACAGCTGCAGGGCTTGGTTGACTTGGGCACATCATGGATCTGGACCACCGGCTGCCCCTGCCCTCCCTGTGCCAGCACTAGCAGCTGTGGGGCTGGAAGAAAATGTCCCAAAAAAGACGTGAGGGTGGCTTCCACACCCCTCTGCATGCGTGCGGCTCTGGACCCAGCAGTGATGCTCCCAGCCAGCCCGATGGAGGACAGATCAGGCAAGGGCTTCCTCTCATCATAGTTTTGGTGAAAGAGAAATCCCACGCTGAAGTTAAGAAGAAATCCCTCTTCAGTCAGCTTTGGGCCACTTAAAAACAAGGTTCTCTTTACGTAGCCACAGAGGGTGAAATGGGGTTAAAAACCTGCCTTGCCTCATTTCCAGGACAATCACGGCTCTTAGCGCCGCCGAGGGCTGCCTTAGTTAGTGTCACTCTCTATATCTCCCATAACTTGAGGTCAGCCCAGCGCTTGTCATTCATAATATATCTGACTGAAGGAGAGGCATATATTCAAATCGCCCTCTGCAGATTATTCTCCCGGCTCAGGCTGGGCTCCTGCTTGCGTTCGGCGGCTGGGTCTCAGGCGCCTGTACCAGGCGGGAATACCTGGATGCACCCGGGTGAAGCGGGAAGTCATTTGTGGGCTTTGGTGGGTCTTGGCTCCGCGCGTTCTGCAGTCAGTCACTGTAAGCGGGTCTTAACAGCTAAGCTGTAATGTGAGGATGGATTTGTGGGGTGGGAAAGCATGATGGTAACAAATGAAATATGCATTGCCCAGATCTTCTTAGAAAATAAAGAAAAAAGAACCCCCCGACCCCCTCCGACCTCAACAAGTTTGAAGTTTAGATGAGCCTTTCAACTCTTTGCTGGGACAAAGGCATGGAAATCAGGTACAAAAGCCAAAAGAAAAATGTACCCCAGTCTTTGTAGCCTTTGTAGATAATCTTCGTTTATAATATTTGATTGCCAAGCCAATTTAGCAGAAGATAAATGTTACCAATTAGTGATTACAGGAGGCAGCAGCGGAGCAGAAAGCAAAAATCCCGTCGGGGGGAACGGCAGAGACCTGGGCCGAGCTAGCACCACAGTGCATCTTCTTGGAGCCCTTGCTACAGGTGCTACAGTCCGTGCGCAGCCACCTAAAAATGCGCTCGGGAAGAGGTTGTCAGCTGAGAATACAGCGCTGCCTGACATGACATGGCAGAGGGCTTCCATACGCCTCAGAAAAACTTGGCCCTGCCTTGGGATTTAGGCTACAGGCCAGCGACGGGAGAGATCCTCGACTTCAGCCTCCCGAGCCCGGCCGGGAGCAGTGGGTCTCCACTGCCTGCCGTGCCGCCGCGCGCCTTAAGGAGGCTTTGAGCTTCACGCTCGGGACTGAGCTGCTGTTGTTCCTCGGCACTTCCCTCGAATCCCCCTAAGCCAACACCCTTTGCTAAGACCGAAAAACATTTTCCAGACGCAAGCATGGGTACGTGTGTGGGTGGGTGGGGTGCAGGGGACTATGAAAATTTCAAGGGGAGGTATGACATCCTGGCTTTCTAAATATAGAGGACCTGAACTGCGGCTTCTCTCACACGCTAGCAGCGGCCTTTCTGTTTCGAAAGGCCCCCAAAGCAAATATTGCACTGGCTGGTAGCGTGAAAAAAAAAAACAAAAAACAAAAAACCAAAAAACAGGCCTGCGAGTTGATTACAGCTTCCAGCGCTCTTGCGCAGAGCTGGTTTTTAGGCAAAGCTCCAAGTGGTGCCCACACAGAGCCGGCCGGGCCGCCGAGGCGCAGATGGCCGTCACGTGAAGGCGGTGTTGGGAGGAGCGGGCTGGCGATTGCCCCAGCGCGGGGCCGGGACCCGGCGGTGCTTCCCCTTCGCCCACCGGCCTCTGTCCTTCCAGCAGCAGGAGAGGAGGGAGAGGGGTGCAAAGCACAGCCCCCCCAGTCAGGAGCGGGTGCCACCTCGGTGCCTGGGGGGGGGTTGCGACTGTGACATTTTGGCTCCGTGCAAGGCGCCGCATCTCAGTTCCCTTTTCGTTGCCGTTATTGTCGCTCCAGTATTTGCATAGCACAACATCAAAAGGCCTCAGAGCCAGAGGAAAGTGGTAGCTGTCGCTTCTCCTTTTAAAAAACAAGCAGTTATCCATGCAACACCGTTCCCGCCTGCGCGTGCTCGGGGTGGAGGAGCAGGCATGTCACTGGGGGGTTACAGCCTTTGGAAAAGTTTTGCAGGACTGAATTTAATCAAGACTGATGGTCTTTAATCCAAGCTATAAAATCCAGGGGAGAGTTATATCCCAGTAATAGACCCTATTAGAGCGTCTAGCGCAGTCTATAGAAAGGATCTCCTCTCTATTAAATTCTCTAGGGCTTGAGTTCTCATTTACACAAAGGGCCCTTTTAGCTGTGTAAAATGGCCATAAAGTAGGTGTAAAAATGATTGATGCCGTCTTTACAACCCCTTTACACTGGGAAAACAGTGTAAAGTGGCCAGGGTGCAAATGAGAATCACACCTGGGTTTGTGAGAGTAAATTACATCGAGCCCTTCGCAAATTCTGTGTGTCCATAGCGGTTTCATCCTACCCCTTTCTGTGGAATTCACCCAAAGAATAAATTTCCAGGACTTAAAAAAAAAGTTTTCTTCTTCAACACCTCTGTCCTTTCCGAGCCTGTTAGTCCCAGTCTTTCTCCTGGTGCAGTCTGTATGGATTCTGACACCAGGAAAAGGCTGGGAGCTGTCTGAATATGCTGTGGTAGGTGAAAATCCTTTAATTAGTACTTTCTAAGGTACTTGATACCAGCAAAATACATGTTGTAAAACCATAGCTGGGGGAAACCAGTTCCAAACGCTACTGTGTCTGTTTCCCCATCTGTCCTGTTTTGATTTGATGCTCTTGAGATAGATAAAGAGGAAATACAGAAGTTAGTCTTTGCTAGATCAAAATGTCCCATATTTATTCACTAAGTGTTAAAAACCCAACAGAATATATGATGAATATTGTTTTCTTCCGGAGCAAAGGGTTAAGCTGCAACGCACCGATGAGTGAAACGAAGGCAGTGGCGGTGGCTCGAAGCGGAGGGTACGCTGTTATGGAGGTGCACAGCTTGCTAAGTGGGGCAGACTCCCTTATCCAGATCTCCCTTCTCTTCCCCGTCGCCACGCTGAAGGCATTTGCAGCGACTCTGTGATCATCACCGCCGCGTCTTTCGTGTTCTAGAGGAGTCCCAGCAAAGTTAAGCCCAGGGGTGAGTAGGCAGAGGCCAGGCAAGGCAAGCCCAGCCCCATCCAACAGGGGCTGGCCTCTGGGACCCAGCGCCTGGGAGGTGACGGGAGACAGAGTGAAAACATGTGGGTGAGGTGGAGGTCAAAGGATTAGGGAGACAAAAGCCCAGCTCTGGTGGAAATGCTGGGGCCAGCCAGCCATCTCCCACAACAGCTCGCTGCTGCCAGCCTAAGTTAGACTGCCGCAGACCCAGTTATCTTCTGAACAACAAGGGCATTTAGGAAAGGGCAGGGTGGGAAGCATGCCCCGCTCTGCCAGCAGAGCATTCCTCTTGCTTCGCCAGCTGTCAGGGCGCAGTGCCTGGTGGCGAGGGCAGGAGGAAGCCCCAGAGCTCAACTGTCGTTCAGCCTCCCATCGTTCCCTTTCCCGCTTCTTGTTATCTTCTTTGCGGAGAGGAAAGCACACATTTTTGGTTGGAGGGAGGAGCGGGGGCAGCAAGGGTTGTGTAGGTGGGAGGAAGGTATGTCCTCTGCCCTATGTTTCCACAGAGAGCACAGCTGGGGTCGTGTGAGGGATGGGGGACAAACCAACGTCTGAGTCCAAGCAGCAGGCGAGAGGCACCCCTATGTATCCACCTCATACGGGAGGCCGGCGCAGGCACAGGTCCACCGATGCTGCTTGCTCCCAGTGGCTAGTTCCCGCCACCGCATGGACGGCCCCATCGATGCCGGAGGACGGCTCTTACATCACCAACCTGCCCACACGCTCCACTGCTGTCTCAGCTTGCTCCAAGCATGCCTGGGAGCCAGGCTTAGGACTGTGGCTGACTTAGGACTTAGCACTGGATGGGTGGCGACACGTAGCCAAGAGAACGGGCACCCTTGCAAATGTGCCCCGCAGCCACGCTTACTAGTGACTGTTATTTTTAGGTGCATAAAAAAGGCCATTTGGAAGCTGGTCTCAAAAACCTTCATTTTATGAAGCTCCTCACTTTGCAGCTTGGCAGAGAGCACCTTGGTGACACTATGTCTACTCTAGAAGCATTTTCCATGACAAAAACTTGAGCACGTACACCAAGCTGTGCTCTAGGTGGACCACAGGAGACTTAACTACGCTGTGATCTTCTGACCCTGGAGGTTTGCTGGTCTAGCCCTGGGATGACACATGATCACCATATGGAAGACACTTTTTGGGTAGGATTAGAGCTACTTAGTCAACTAGCTTTTTGCCAGACTGGGTTTTTGACTTCCTGGTGGCTATTTTTGCTGCAGAAACAGAAAGTTTTTGCTTCTTTGCAGCCTTATAGAAATTTTATTTGCTTCCTCCTTGCTAATGATTATGGCACAGTTTTTCTGGCATGTGATTGCTCCACCCCACCTTAGGGACACCCTTGCTCTGGCCGGGATTGGGAAATCCCTAGTCACGGCAGGGTGTGAGCACCAGCTGCCTTGCCCTTGCACAGATATACATCTGCAGGCACGGCAAAATGCTGCCGATTCAGAATTGCTCCTACATTTGGAAGTCCACGCTGTGCCAGTGGAAATGACAGTTCGACGGACAAACCGACATACTTGTCTTGGTATAAGGCTAGTAAGATGTAAAGCACTTCTAAAGCCACACTTTGAGGGTGAAAAAGGGTGTTTGAATGCAGTTTGTTATTCTATGCTTCTTATTAAGAAATCGTTATTCTTTTGCCCTCATCATTATAATGATGTCTTTGGGAGACTGGCAGTCTCTTCTTGCTTCCCTCCCTCCACCCCATTTTAAAAACATTCATTGTTGCAGGGATATATCTTTCAGGGCTGTTGGCCCAACTCCACCGCTAGTGTGTAAGGCTGATTGTCTTCAGAGGAGTTACACCAAAAATGCATTTGGCCTTTTGTGCTTGGAGTATAATTGGTGGAACTGGCTAGATGCCGGGTTTGGGAGCCTGCAATTACAGCAATGTCAACATAGTTTTCGACGTGACTAGTGATTTAGGGTCCTCCACTTTAGGAGGGCAACTCAAGGTTCCTTAAATTGATCTTTTCTCACAAAGTGCTGAGCACTCATACTTCAGAAATCTGTCGGGGGTGTCAAGCAGGGCCCACCAAATTGCCATTAGTCAACCCACTCATATTGTTGTTTATTAGTAATTGGATTAGGTAACCTATATCATTAGTCACTCTGAAAAGTCTTATGCATGTTTTACATGGCAGTCGTCAATATATTCACTTTGCTGTTGGTCTGAACCTTCATTTGAAGAGGTCTTGACCTCCCTTAGTACTTTTCCATAGGGTAAATCCCCATCAGGTTAGCGTGGATTATACCCAGAGCATCCACAAGACAGTATATTCCCTAGGCGTGATCAGCATAATTATAATTAAGCAGTTTGGACCAGATTCTTATCTGGTAGAAAGCAGTATAGCTTCTCTGAAGGCAAGAACAGATATCTACCGGCAAGGGAAATGGACCCTATTTCTTAATGGCTGTGGCCCTGCAGATGAGTTCCCAATGATTTTTTAAGCTCTCATTTTGTCTATGGCTGTTAAAGATCCTCTTTGGTGAGTATTTGTTCAGCTGCACCTTTAGGACTTTGTGACCTCTACATAATCTCACAAGAGACCTTTCGCAGGAGCAGCCATATGAAATGCTCTTAAAATGATTGAAAAATATATTCATTAAAACCGTGTAAATGTTTTTCCTTGTCAAAAACCTTATAAACACTCATCCAACCGTGGTGTCTACGGTGGCAGTATGCCAACATTTTCCATTCCCTGGCTACAACCCCCTGCCAGCCCAGACCCTACACTTTCTGTTGCTGGCCTTCAGTAGCAGTTAAAGGGTAGAACCGAACGCCCACATAGAAGACCTGGTATCTGTGTTTCCACATCACGAAGCATGCCGATAGACACACCAAGGCTGCGATCAGATTGAGAATCATCTGCAGGAGTAAGTACAGGTTGAGCATGCTGGTGAGGCTGCCACAGTCAGCTGTGTCCTGGTAGACAAAGGTCCTACCAAGGGGGTCTCTAGTGTCCAGTTTGCACTGGCAGGACTTGAGGATGGTGTCGCAGGTAAATTTTGTCAGCTGCAAATAATGGTGTGCAGCAAAGGCCACTGCCAAAATACAGGCAACCAGACCCAGGGCACTCAGGAGAAAATACATCATCTGAAAAAAAGAAAAAAAAAAAACAAACAGAAAAAACCAAGAAAAAGTCATTCTTTTTCCAGCTACACAGAGAGTGAGGAACACAGAACGAATGTACGAACATGTACGTCACAGGGAATGCATGCATTTGATGTACTGTCTGGACATCATGTGCTTCAAAAATTGCAAGCCAGCTATAACTCTCTGGTGATGCAAAGTTCAGTGGGTCATCCCAAGAACTAGTAATCCCACCTTGCATATTTATACGAGTATTGCCTTGCAATTTTGAGGCCTGATGAGAGCACCAAGAAATGTGTGTCTCTACACAGACAGAAGCTTTATAATGAGGGAAGGAGCATCTTCCTCTGCCATTGTACCTGCGTTGGTGAGACTTACAGTCATCAACCAAGATAAATTAGTGCAGTTGCCTTGCAGCAGAGAAGACTGAGGCTTGGGCTGACATATTATCCCAGACTGTGCTGAGAAGTAGGTGTTTTTGAAACTTTGCTCATGTGTTATTCCTGGCTCTTGGTTTGCATGCCCAAACAAATCTGATTTATGCTTGCAAATCAGGCAGTGAGGTGGCTGATCTCCTGCTTGTGGCCCTGCGAATGCAGCCAACCTGCTTGCTTCCCAGCTCCTACTGTGGAGCGGGAATGCAAATCTCCACGAGAAAGTGTGTGCTGTGCTCAATCTCCTTCCAAAACTTGCCCCATGAACATGGAGGAGAACTCTTTCAAAGGCATGAAAGAGCAGCGAGCACCCTTCATTTCCCAGTGCTATGGCATGAGAAGGATAAGGATCTGCTCGTCGCCCCACTACTCCTTACACCAGTGCCAGGTTTAAAACAGAGCGGCTTTTATCAAGGGTAGCTATGCAGAGTCCATCCCCACAAACGCATGGAAACCGGCAGCGATTCAGAGCCTTTGTCACTCGGGGTTACACCTGAGACCTTTGGATACCAGAACATATGGACTTCCCTTGCTTCTGATAGCTGGAACTGGCAGTTGCTGTGCTGCATACAAAATATGTGTGAATGAACATTAAAATCATATTCTGTGTTTAGCCAAAATAGCATTTTTGGTTCTATTCAGCACTGTAAAAACATTTATTTTTCTTGGCGTCTTATCTGTCAGACACATGGCATGGTTGGGAATCTGTTATTTTAAACAGCAGCTTCTCTCTCTTGCTCTCTCTTAAGCTCAATACTGAAAGCAAACTATCAATATAAAAACATTTTTTATGACCATGAAACTCCAAGTATGCATGTCTTGATAAAACTCACACTCCTGGTGCATTTGTCTTATATCTACAGTGTGAATCAATCTGCCTATTCAGTTACCAGCTTGGAAAAAAATATTTGGGCTTATTACAGATCTTAGAGCACTATATACATTTTCTTCCCCAAATCACCAAATACTTCAAGATCTTCGTTTCCAAGACTTGGCTACTATTAAATTTAATGACTTCCCTTGCAGCCTTAAACCAAAGGCAGCTTCAAAATGTGGGTGGCTCTTATTAAATGCAATTACTTTAACACCCGCAGCTTTCAAGGTAAAGATCAATGGGAAAGGTGAAGTTGCAAAATGGGGACACCTCCTTGGATAAAGCACACAGAAGGGAACGCTACTGACCGATGGACCCCCTCCAAACAAAGATGTGGTAATTCGTAGGCCCGTGGCATTACTTTAAATGGTGGTGCAAGTGTGTTTTGTATGGAAAATGGAGAAACATTGATGACTGTTCCTCTTCTCTGGGGGACCAAAGTTTTTCTGTGATGCAGAAATCCCAGCAGACTGGCTGGAAGTCCCTGGATTCAGACCAGCAGAAGACAGAATCAGGCCTCCTTAATAAATGAGATATTAAGCCAGGACTACATGGTGTGCCTGATTCTCCCTGGCAGGTATTTTATTTAGCTGCCAACTTCTATCCAAAGTCAGTAAAAAATAGCATGAAATCCACAGCCTAAACTACTACGCTCCAGGTACCGTAAGCAAGAATTTGCCTGTTGTGTACCTAAAGAGAAGGAAATCTCAGAATCCCTTCGAAAAGCACCAAATACACGGGCAACTCTCAGAGCAATCCTCAGAGGCGAGCAGAGATGTCTGGGGACATAGGGCAATTTCCAAATAGCTTATTATTCTCACTGGATGTTTGCAGAGGAATCTCTCTGTGAGCCACTGAAAATGAACACATTTCCAAATATCAGAGGTGAGGCAAATGCAAATACTGCCTGCGAGGGAGCACAAGACAGCCGGGAGTCCCATCAGCAGATTAATCACATGCCAGACCTGGAGGCAACTCCCAACGTTGCAAATACAACGGCGTAGTGAGCTCTGCCCAGGAACCAGAACTTGCCACTGGAAAATTGTTTTTTAACGTCCTCCGAGAGATAGGCACTGCGATTGCTGTTTTAACAGGAGGAGAAATGGGAAGCGGGGAGAGATGGCACACAATGAGGTCAGAGCATGGCAGCTCCTGCAACTCCTCCTTTGGGTTCCTCCTATGAGGAGGAAACATTTTAGCAATATTGACTGGCAGTAGTTTTTGCTCCAAGGCAAAAAGAATATAAATAACCTAAAATGGATCGAATGCCTCATGGAAAAGGCTTCTCAGAGTTATCAGAGGTGAAACCAGAAGGGTTTGCAGACATGGGGTTCAGGGGACCCCTTCTGAAGGCGGTGGTGGCTCAGGCACGAGTCCATGCGGGGAAGAGGAACTGTGCGGTGTGTGTCACAACATGGGCTGCTGGGGCTGGGAGGGCAGGAGCAGAGGGTGTCACGCTACTGCGGGACATGCCATGACGAGGACCACAGTGAGTGAACTGTGAAATATTAGCAGATAGCCCAGGAAGTCCACAGGAGGTCTCAAAATTTTCCTATGCGGTCTTTTTTTGTTGTTGGGGTTTTTTTTTCCAAACGAGGGGATCTCTTTTTTTTTAAATGCACAGGTAGCAGCCGAGCATGCTGCTTCGCCGTACTGCAGAGCATGTTCCTTGCAGACGCAGAGGTGGGGAAGGGGCAGAAATTCAAAGGGCAAAGGCACCCTCCCTTTGGGTGGTGGTCTCCCTTTCTCACGGACGCACAGGGTGCTGCAGGTAGTCTCAGGAAGGGACTTCTGCCAAAAGCAGTTCTAACGCCTCATTTTTTAACAGGATCCAGGGCTCGTGCAAGTGTGAAATGAAGGAAGCAGCTGCCAAGAGGAAGGAAGGCAGAGAGGACTGCACGGGTCTCCTCCTGTTTCCCACCCTGAGGGAGTCACTCACAGTGGTCATAGGGTCACCTTGGGGGTTGACTAAAATCCCCCAGGTCTGTGCGTGGTCCTCCTCCCAAAACGACCCTTGGGCTATGCAAGGGATCCCGGGGTGCTTACTGCGCTCCAGGGAAGCCCAGACAAGATTTTCTTGTAGGACGATGCTTGGCAGCCTCAGTGGGCACCAACCACCAGCGTCAGGGCAGGGCCGGGGCTGGGGAGCAAGCCCCTGGGAGAAGAGTCAGGGCAGATTAGGGCTGAACCCAACTGCGGTGCTGGATGAAGCTTCAGGACCCCGAGGAGGAGAGAATGGCCCAAGTTACCCAGCCTCTTGACTCCAATTTTGCATCCTCAGCCCTGTCGCCGAATAGCTAATGTTCTTTTTTTGCTCAGAGACAGACTTTAACTGACGTTTGAAGATCTGAGAAGTGATACTGAAGATTTAGATGAGTCCTGTGTGATCAAAGCCCTGGAGGAGATTCTTAGCTCCTATTTTGTTTAAAATAGGTACGTGCCCTGGAGCCAGAAGCTGCTCCTCTGGGCAGGCAGGGAGGAGGGGAGGCACTGTGGGATAACCTCCCGGTGGGGACGTGGGACAGCAGAGGTGAACAGCCTGGGAATGATCGAGCTTTGTGGCATGCTGCAAACACCAGGAAGGTGGATTCTGGGGTGGAGGGTGCTTTGGGTGAGCAACAGTCCATGGGCTATCAACTGAACCAGAAGTCTTTCACAGGAGACTTTAGCTCTAATTCTGCCAGGTGATGAGGAATAACCCAGTTTGCAATGCCTGGGGAGCACCTGAGAAACATTTTTATTTTAAAATTTTTAAAATTGTTATTATTAAATTTCCTTGCAGGATCGATGGCTCACGTTCCTCACTGCCAGGGTGGGTGGTGTTGCTAAGGGTGGCAGAGACATCTGAGCTGCCCAGCCCAACATGCCGTTCCCACCACGAAGGATCACTCCCTTCCTGCTTGGAAGCCAAGTTCAATTTAATGCTGCAGGGCAAGCAATAAAAAGCCTGGCGTGGCAGCTCCCGCCCAGCCCAGCAGCTCCCTGGGCAGCCGTAAGGCTTACTTGCGGGTGTAAAGGTGACGAGGTGAGAATGTAAAGGCACTCAAAGGGCAGAAACCATTGTTCTTCTTCTCCCTTTCTTTATGTAGGTGTGGGAGAAGCTTGAGAGAGGCACAAAAGACACACCGGGGTCTAATTTCTAAGGGAGGATGAATGCCATGTCTCGAAAAGCCGCTCCTTGCGTTTGATTTCCTTCTGCCTTTCTCAGTTAAAAATCACTGTTATTTTGTGTTGCTT
Source organism: Phaethon lepturus (assembly GCF_000687285.1). Lineage (NCBI taxonomy): Eukaryota > Metazoa > Chordata > Aves > Phaethontiformes > Phaethontidae > Phaethon > Phaethon lepturus. The sequence goes on from NW_010521011.1 coordinate 16,141, forward strand.
GCGTCGGTATTTTTTTTGGTTATTATGTGTCTGCAAAATATTAAGAGCCCTGAAAATTACAATAATAAGGAAAAACAGCCCAGGAAAATGATGTTTAAAACGCCCCATCTGGAACAAGCGTTCTCAGCCTTTCTGTTCTAGTTGCTTACCAGTGCCAAGGAAGCACAGCTTTGGGGCCCGAAGGCGGGGCATGGTCCAGGGTTTCTGTGCCTCTCTTGCAATGCTCAGATGGGAATTTGCTTCATGGAAGAGTCCTTATCCCCACGGTTTGCTAAGGCTTTCCCACGTTCGATAATGCCCGACCCTGACACAAGGCACTGTGTGCTGAGACACGGCTGCCGGTGCTCAGGTACAGCCTGCCTCTCCTCAACCATGGAGGTGGGCAGGTGGAGATTTCCAGCCACCCTCTTTAATTTGCCTGTGCCCGTGCAGTTTCTTATTTCACGGTGAGGAGTGAAACTGCTGGGAAGACGCTGAGATGCTTCTTAGATCACATTAAAAATTAAAACTAGATTTAAATGGACCCATTTTATCCCATGCCACTTCTTACCCAGCTCTCTATGAATGTCTCTACTTAATCAGTAACCCCCAGCCTTTTACTGAACACTTTTCAAATTATTCCAGCTTTGTTGATCTGAATATCTTTGGTGTTGTTAAAATATGGCAAATAAAAAGGTTTTCAAATATCACTCTGTTTTCAAATATTTTTTACTAGAGTTTCCCCTCTATAGGCTACAGTTTCTTCCTTAGCTGCCTGGAAAATACAGAAACTTCTATTCATGTGGTCTTAAAAATATCCCCAGTATCAACTTTTCTGATTCTATTTAATGACATGAGAGGAAAAAGAAATTAAAAAAAGGTCAAGGTACCTTTACTGTGAACTGCACACACGTCTTTTCGTCAGGTTGGTACGATATACAAAGCATAACAAATCCCACTAAGGACACCACACAGACCTGCAAGGGAAGAGATTTGAAATGTGTCAAAGTTAAAAAACCCACAAAAATAACACTTTTTTTCAAGCCAAAACACCCTTCAGTGTTAGCAGGACTGTAACTCCAGGAGCAGTGTGTTAATCAAGTCATTTGAGTAGGGCCTACAGCCATGCATGTAAGAGCTTCATTTGTGTGGATGAGCTTGTCAGGAGGGAAGAGCTTTAACCTTCCCTTTACAGACACTGAGGCACAAAAAACTTCCTGAGGGACTTTTTGAATCAGACCTACAAAGACACAACCCAGCAATAGCCTCCAGGATGTGTTTCAAAGTTTCTGTCCATGCAACTAACTATCAAAAAGGAGCAGAAGGCTTATAAAGTTGGGCTTGCAAGCCCAAAAAGCACCATCCTACATACCACTGGATGCTGACAGGGTTTTTTATGCCACCAGTACAGATTGTATATCAGTAACCATAGCTGCTGCTGGATAAGAAGCAGCACACTTTAGAGCAGAGGCTTTCAACATCTCCTAGAGTGGACACCTTACCAGAGAAGACATCTCCTCTGCAATCTTAGACTGCATTTTAGCCCTGTAGCAGTAATTGTTGATGGTTAACAGTAAATGGAAAAGTATTTATGCACTTTATTATTCATTTAGCTGTCTTCATTATTAATTCTGAAGACTGAGATTTATTTGCAGGAACAGATATTCACTGGTACGCATTTTCCAGCCACATGAGGGAAGATCCTGCTCTGAGGACCTAGCCCAATAAATATGATTTCCTTTTTTAAGCAGTGTTTTCTGGGTCTCCCCATGGTGCTAAGCACTCCAGTCAAGTGCCTTCCTCTCCCACGTTTTTGGAGGACCAGCGAGCAGACCTCACAGGAGGACACGGGAGCTGCAGCCCTACAACAGGAACTTCTGCTTTTTGGCAGTTTCCCCCCCTGCCTGGACAAGAGGAGCCAGGTCCCCAGGCGCCGGTGGGGGCTCCCTGTGCTGCCGCGGGGCTGCCGAGGCTGGATCAGGGCATGAGAGGAGTCCTGACTGCACCCGCAGAGGGAGAAAGTGTTGTTGGCGGCTGGAGCTACACTTGGAGGAATCCATGCGTGTTTGGATTGCGTTGGAAAAACAGGTGAATTGATGGCACGCACACGTTTTTACGTGCCACTTCATATCACAGCCTTAAAAAAGGCCCAGGCGTGATGAGCCTTAGTGGGGACCTTAGCTGAGATCAGCCAGTGTGCTTTCAGAGGTGCTACGGCTTGTCTTGACACCAGGAGCAAGCCTTGGCTTCCTTGCTAGGAGCATCCTGATCATAAATGGTAGCTATTAAATCCCCAGTGACTACAGCAAGAATCTGTATTTCCCCCCCCCCTTCATTTTACTTTGGGGGTTTTGAAGGCTTCTCATTAATTTGAGCCTTTCTGCTTTCCCAGGGCAGTGGGATTTGTCTTCTCAGACCCGACCGGAGTGCGCGTTGCCTTTGCTCAGGGGTGGGACTACACCGCCGAGATGCCTGCAGGAGCGCAGGGCTCCTTCAGCGCCCTGTCCCTGCCTGCTCGCTGCACGTGCTGTTCACATCCAGATCGCCAGCTCCATGGGGAACTGCTTGACCTGCAGTGAAAAATGCGTAACTGTCCTTTTAGGCAGCAATGGTTACACACATTTCTTTTATGATCTGATAAATAGAATACAAAACTTTTCTTTATACCTGCACTATAAGGCACTAGGCAGCATCCCTGTAAAGGAAGAGCGCCTCTCAACATAGCAATGGTCATGTCCCTCAAGAACCTGTGTGATTAATAACACTTATTCCCTTAAAGTTTTATTTCACGTCATTTCAGTAGGACATGAATAGGAAGTATTGCCTGAGAACATTTCTAAAGAAAGCATCAGTATTATTTACTTCTTTCCATGTCATGTGTATTTATATTCTGGACCTGTGACTTGCACACGGCCTCCAATTTATTTGTTTTCTTCTTTTTATTGTTGACAGCCATAGCTGACAGGGTTGTCGGGGGAAAAAACAACCTTTCTTGTCAAAGGTCCTTCAGTGTTGTAGTTTTTTTTGCCCTATAGTGCTTCTATGTGACTCAACCATGTTTTATTTCTTAGGATTAATCGCCTATGTCCTTGGTCCCTTGCACTGTATATTAATCTTTTAATTTAATTAACATGCCCATAAAACTTAAATCTTAAGGAGATCATATCTCTAGTAATATCCAAATGATAAACTCCCCTAGTGGCAGCAGCAGATGAAGGAAAGAACTTACAGCAAGAAGTAAAAAAAAAAAAGCTTAAATACATTCACTTAATGTTACACCCCAAATTCATGCAAAATCAAAGGGGCTGCTCATGTCAAAGCTAGACCTAACTATTTTCAGGATCTGGTGCTGAAGGATCTTGTTATGAGCAATAAATCAAATTTGTTTTGCTTCAGCTACATTAGTGGGAATTTACACTTGCGCGAACTGAGGGCCAGATTTGCCTCCAGGGACAAATTTGCCAGCAGGTTACTCCCGTGAGACATCATGGGACTGTGCCTGCTTTCCCATTCCTGTTCCCCTTTTCCCACAGAAAGCTGACAGAGCTGTATTCATTTCCGAGGGCAAAGCCAGATACCTGTGGTGGAATTTTCTTTCTGCCATCAGGTGCCTCATACAACCCCTGCAAGAACCCTGCCAGCTTTCAATGCGGCAGGACCAGACCTCCCTCCTCAGAAAGCTTCCCATACAAAAGACTATCGTTTAAAAGGATTTCCATTCCTGCACGTGCTTTCTGAAGTTCCTCTGGGATTTAAATAATATACTCAGGGATACTTGAAGAGGCACATTTGTAGAGAGGTATTTATAAAAGGTTACACTGGGTCAGGATTCCGGCAAGTCTTGGCCAGGATATTTCAGAAGGCTTAAGTATTTCTTGTATAACAATATACCAACGATTTTTTTGAACCAGAGATGTGTACTTTTGTAAATGATGGTAAAAAATAAAGTTGCTGAGAATTATGACCCATATATGTTTTACATTTTGGTTCTTTAAAGGTAAATGCACTGATTGGAGCAAACCGAAGTGTGGAATATTTATATAGAAACCAGCTTTATGCTTCTGTTTTATACATTATCAATAGATCAGTTTTCAATTATGCCTATGAACCATAATAGAATAACTATAAAAATCTGGTAAATATTCGTTAGGACCTGCTAAGTGACCAAGCTGCATTACAGCAGGCACGTTATGGATGCTGTTGATGCCGATTGCTAAGTAGCATTAGGTAATCCTGCGTCCTGGTGCTTCAACCGCTGTTGCAATATCCCAGCGTGAAGCATACTTTTCCTATGCCTTATTGACTAAGCACACAACATAAAATGCAATTGAACTTGCTTTAGCACTTGCTTGCCACCAATCAATATGCATTTGTTATACAAATAAAATAGATTCTGTAAGAGCTGCAGAATAGCAGTTAATTAGATCGGCTCTTGTAACTGTTATCTGGAAATCTAGAAATATGCATTTCTATGCTGAGTAAATTTCAACTCAAGTTTATTTCAAGATCCTACATTTCAGAATTTTCCAGACAAACTAACACACCCTTTGCTGAACTGGTAGTGACGTGCAAGGTTATCCAAGGAAAGAATTTAAATTTAGAAAAGTACCGTCTAGAAAAAGACCTGAATGTGATATAGATGTATTTAGGAAGGGCACAGACTTAATTTTTGTTAAGGCATACCCTGTGAGATCCTTCAGTTCACAACCCAGGGAAAACAGCTATTCACTAGAGCTGGCTGAAAAACTTAAAAGTTTATGCTCTAGAAAAGTTTCAATACTGTTTCTTTTTAGTATTTTCACTGGGCAGGAACATCTCAGGGCAGAAAAGTGACTTAAGAATTAATTTTTTTTACACCACAATCAAAATAGGAGCTGACATTTTCCGGGTTGCCCACACCTTAAAGAGGGCTAGAGCCTGTAGTTATGAGAACTGAATTAAGATCCTATAGATTTCAG
>NW_010521011.1:21090-28299 GCF_000687285.1 Phaethon lepturus
TCCCAACCACATTTAGGAGTGGGTCCCAGCTGATTTGCCTGGGAGGATCCCCGCGCCCAGGGAGATCTAGCATGCAGTCCTTGGCTCTTCAGGACTTTGGCAGACCAGCTCTGCCTGTACGCGCACAGGCTAACGCAACTGGGTGCACCTCACAGCTTGGCGCCGCGCACCCCTTCTGCAAAACAGGTCATTCAACAGTGAGACTGCGACCGTACCGCGACGCACGCTCGGCACACGCAAGGAGCATGCCTGTACGTGTCTTGATCATCTTAAAACCGGGACTCAGGCAGTAAAGAAGAAGATCGATCTCAAGCTTCATGTACCCAAAATCCCTCACCACCGGCTTGACCTTAGCCAATCTCACCATGCTGAAGAGCTCCAGCTGCCACTGCAGCACGGCAGGCTGACGCCCTGCCCAGCACGGTGCCAGCATCCTCCTGCACTAGACAGCACCATCCCTTCTGCTAAACTTACTACACTTTTGAAAAGTGTCACAGGTGAGAAAAACAGTCTCCTCATCTCCCACAGGACCCAACAGAATTGGCAACGCAGAAGGGTGTTTGGACAAAGGCCACAGATGTTGCCACCCAGTGAGGACCACGAGGCTTGGGGCAAGGGAGCCACTCTCCCCAACCTCGCCTTCTTGTGGCTCACACTCGTGTCCGGCCCTGCAGGGACTAAGCACAAGGACACCCCGTGGCACTGATGAAGATGGTTATGTAATGTACGGAATTTGGGGAAATATGAACACGTAGGGCACAAATTTCCTCTGTGGTTTGCATTCATTATCTCTGCACACTGGCATATTAACGTGGTTTGCTTTATTTTGACAGATTTCGAAACCACAGATTGTTCTAATCTGTCTGCATGTTTTTTCTTTTGTTATGGCTAGAATTTTTTTTTTTTTTTTTGCTTTCTCCAGCAAAGTGCTTCCTACCCAGACTATCTTGGAAACCCTGGCACGTGAGGCTGGTAAAATGTAAGAGTTGGAAATACCCACCAAGACATGCAGGAAGGAGGCAAAAACCTGGTTCAAAGGAGCATCTTGGGTCTACACTACACTACAAGACAAATGCTGCAAACACTCATAAAGACATAGTATAGCTCATCTGCTCTTTATATGGGGGCTTGTTAGCAAGAACCTCCTGCAACAACCTTTAGGAGCAGAAAGCAAATACATTGGAGGACAATACGTCTCAAATATAGGTGCTGCGATGCCACACGACATTGCTGAGACCCACAGGTGGACTCTTCCTTTTTAATAAGAATGTAAACTCTCAAACTTCAGGAGGGAAACTGGTATTAACAGAATTAGGAAGAAATTTCCATTATGGACAAGTTATTTCATAGTTGCTTACTTCAAGGTGCTGTGGATATTTTTGTTTGCAGGGACAAGGGTAAAGGAATTATGTCTTGCAGCCATCTCTGAAGTCTCTGGCTTACCCTCAGAGGTGCTACTGGGCTTGATGGCTCACCCACCTTCTCAGATATGGCAAGGCTTAGCTCCCTTCCACATGTTTGGAGAAGCCATGCTGTCCAACATTTAACAATCCCACTGGACACAGACTTTGACGCAAGAAAGAAAATGTTCCCGTTGGCTTTGCCATTACCAACTGGGATCATCTGATGCCAGATGTCTGTACGGGCTGTTGCAGACAGCGATGCTAATGTTCATTCGCTTTATGAGGTTTGAGGAAATGGCAACGAAAGCGGGTGCTACTGGCAGCTTTCACTGTTAGCTTTCGTCAGCTTTGGGTCAGCCTAGCTCTCGCTACCACATGTAAAAAGAAGCCAGTTTGCCACACAGAATTATTGCACCTTAATGGTTTTTCCTCTTACAGTTTTCTTGTTAGATTTAAGGACAGTCAACTTGCACATAAATTACTTCCAGAAATAATAGCAGTAATAATAATGATAAACATGTATATTGTGGTTACAAGCAAAGGCCATCATAATCTAAGAAATCATTCTCTTAACAGCCATAAAACCCCATGATAACTGACCATCCCTGCCCCACCTACAGAATAAAATAATGATGTCTTTAATACAGGTCCCCTCAAACCATGCAATAACACACCGTGACAGATACACAGCTTTCTTTTGAATTCTGTAAAGTAATCAAAACCCTGCAAGAACATTCATAATCAAATGAAATCATATTTTCCTGTAACTATCTTTGCTGTTTAAATCGGATGCTCAGCCGTGAAAACGGTCACTTGTGCTACGGTGAGATTTAATTCCCTCGGCAAAGCACTGCCAAGCCTACCATCACTTACAAAACCAGGAGCTGCAGCAGCAGTCCACTACTGCTGTTAAATCAGAAATACGGTGCTGGGCAATCAAACACCTGAGGGAACCAAAAAAACCATTAAAAAGTCCCAGAGCCAGCAGTGAATTGCGACGTGAGAAGCGTAGCATGGCTAAGAGTGCTATGTGAACACGGCTCTTGGGATGTGTCTGTGACTATGAAGCTATGGAAAGCCACCATCTTTAGAGTCGTGAGGTTACCTAGGCTGAGGAAAGCTGTTTGAACAATCTCCCTCTCCAAATCTAACCTAGGCTTTTTGCACAAACATGATCCAGCCAGGAACTCTGATTTCCTCCCTCTTTCCCCTTGAGGCTGTAGCTAGACCAGGGGGCTAAACCGCGGAGACATCCAGGATTAGATCAGCACTTGACCACGTATCACACAGACCTCTGGTGTGCAGCTACCTTCTCAAACCATTCTTTCAGAACCTTTCAACAGCTTTTCCCATCAAAGTTTTCCACTCTATACCTGATCAAAATAAAAACATGAATTTCAGTTAATCGGGCATCGATGCATAGTTACTCTTAGAAAATGATAAGATTTAATGGCAGAGGGCTCTGAAGAATACAGGTCTGGTGCTACATAGATATATGGCTATAAACAAGCATTGGAAACCTCACCACAGCGTATTTCATGCAGCGTACCTCGTTGCATACCAGAGTTTCACATACTTTGGAGAGAGTTCAATTAAATACCTAAGCTTGGAGGCTCTTCTTGAAGGCAGTCCTCCCTCAAACCTTTTCACATTTGCCCATGGCTAATTGAAGCTAGCTTACATAAAAAATGGATGCCTATAATTTCCATTAGCTGCTTTGATGGCACCAGTTTTTAAGTGTCACCTTTTGTTAAAAATTGAAATCGGTTTCCCTAATAATAAGTAAAAGTTAAAAACCCAGCAAGGCTGTACAGGAGGTAAAGCCTGACTGAAAGCCACCTCCACAATTGCTGCAGGAAAAGGTGTCAAAAAGCAACAACAATAAAACCCAGCAAGGGGCCAGGGCTAACAAGAAAGTGTCTCTCTCCTTTCAGGCTTTAAAAGAGAACACATTTCAGAGGTTTTTAAATAGTCAATCATCCCCCATATCAATATGGAAGGGGTCGGTTGCCTCTCGCTCTAGCTGGGGATGCTTCCCAATTATTGACCCTCTCTAGGAAGATAAAAAGGTTGCTTCATGCATAAAGCTGTTGCCTGATGTTTGGCAGGGCCACCACCGTGCAGCCGGAGTGTCCGGCCTCTTGAAAAAACGTTATATCCAGTGGGTGGGAAGATCTGGAAAGAGAAAAGCAAGGATGCTGACCCCCTTTGCAAGGGTTTACCCCTAATGGTTTGCCTCGTTTTACCGTATGAGACCTTCTGTAGAAAGGCTCTTAGGCGGAAACATCTACAGAGCTTCATCTGTGGGGAAATTGTCAGAGACAACATGGCCCTTGAATTGCTTTTTTATGCTGATCTGGGGAAACCATCTACATTATAGGAATGGCTACAGGTACAGCAAATCCCTTCTGCTGCAGAGGAGCACAGGTCTAACCAACCCCAGCTAATCATCACGACACATTTAACCCCAATTTCTAATTTATATCGCTTCAGAGCATGGTACCATCCTTTTTTTCCCAGATTGCCTGTGTACAGTGCTTGTCCTTTCAGCATCCATCTCACAACAATGTTCTCAAAGCTTCTCCTAACAGTTATACCATCACCGCCATTGCACCCATTTTCAGGATGAAAACCCCAGCCCCTGGTCTCTCCCTGTTGCCATTTCTACTGTTTCAAAAGTTCAGCTTAATTTTGCTGCTTCCCTGAGAACTGGGGACGCCGGAGCTGTACAAGCCAAAGAGGGTGCTGGGCGCAGGGAGCTTGTCACACTGCCTTCCTGCCCCTCCGGCCCCAAAATGACACAAAACCCACAAAATAACAAGCTAAAGAGGCAGAGGCTCTTTAGTTACAGGCAGCGCTATTGACTTTGGCACTCAGGTTCACCAGCCCACGAGCACGTGCCGAGTCAGCGGCAGGACCCGCCGCCTGAGTCAGACCCTCATGCAGAAGTACATCAATTAAACCAACGTCTCAGTTACCAGCGTCTGACGGGTACGCAGCGTCGGGAGATAGTCCTGGCTGTTTGCTACCCATGCGGTACTAAGCATCAAAAGATCTCTGGAGCAGGAGAGGCAGCCAGACTCCTCGGCCAGCCCAGGTCGTCTTCCACCGTTCCCTGGCGCGGCCACGCAACGCGCTCTCTCTCGCCCCTCATCTCCTGCAAACTGTCCCTCACAGCCCGGTTTTCCAGCCATCATGGGATCTTTGTTTGTCTCACCCATCTTTGCCTGTGAGGTGCTCAAAGCAGAGGATTTGTTTCCTTTGGTGAAGGCTTTGACTTAATTTTTTTTAAAGGTTCTTTAAAAAAAAGGATATAAACTTAAAGACACACAAACATTTCTGACCCCAGGTAAATGAAGAATAATTAAATTGCTCTTTCTTAAAAAGTCTGCCTGCCTTTCACACCACAAAGCCCCACATCAGCCTCACCCCACCAGGGCAGAGAAGCCAACGCTTGAACACTGATGCCAAAAATCAACAAGCCATGGCTACCCCTTGGGTAAAGCTCAGGGACCCTCCTGCCTGGGGGAACACCTGGGCAGATGTGGCCCTGAAGGGCCTGAGCAGGGAGAAGCGTCAGAGCTCCTGGGCTGGGAGCTCAGCCCGTGGCAGATCTTTTGAGACACTTTTTGCAATAAAATAAATGACAGCTGGAGCCACAGTTGCTGCCTTGAGCTGCTGGAGAAACAGATGTTTTTAAAAATATTTTTAAAAATCCCAATTTTAAGTACTTCCATACATATCTATGAATTTAAAATAACTTCCTGACAGAAATAACAAACATCCTGGATAATAATTTCTGATGAGCATTTCTGTAACTTGCTTAACTGCCTGAGTCTGCAAAACGGGGCTGAAAGGGAGCTTGCCTGTGAAAACTCGGATACTCTCTACTTTTGATCACAGTGGAAATAATCTAAGAGCAGATTTTTCAAGGAGAAATACATCATTTCTTCTTCTAGGTGTCAAAAGGCCACAAGCTAATGAAAAAGAATGAAATGGATACCATTAATATCTACTGCTTCTGCAAGACTTTTCATCCAAGGATCTCAAAGCAAGGGGTGACGGATAGCCATTAGTAACCCCACTTTACAGGGGAAACAACAAAGTCTTAGCCAGGTTAAGTAACTTGCCCAAAGCTACGCAGCAAGTCAGTGGCAAGACACGGGAAAAAAAAAATAAAGCCCTGCACTCCCGGTTGGATTTGTGAAGAGTTTGTCTAAGCTCCTTCAAAACAGCAAGAAGGAAGAGACTCCCAGGGCGGTCCAGCCCGCAGTTTCGGGTGCTCAGAACAGGTCTCAGAGGGGAGCCGGGCAACTGCTTCAGACCTGGACACCGTCGCTGCAAATGGCTGCGGGTAGGTGAAACAAATGTCACCCTCACTGTTTTTAATTGCATTTATTTGCCTGTCCCTAGCAATGCAGCAGGGGCATTTTACAGGGAATAGGTTGTTGAAGCTGAAGCAGAAGTGGTAAATCACATAGGGCCCATGGTTTCTGTCCGTAAATCTTTTCTCTGGTTTCTGACTAATGTCCCACAGATTTCAGACTAAATGCATTTTGAACTAACAGGTTTCATGGTGAAACGCGACCGACGCGATGCAAGCTGTATCGTTTCCTTCTGCAGCAGCTGCAGGAAGGAAGGGCCCGGTGCCAGGCACCCCTCGGCGGGGACCGCTTCGGTGTCGGCAGCCTCCTCCGCTCCCCGTCAGCGGATCGCTGGCCACATTTATTCCACAGGATGGTGAACCCAATCCCTGGCCTGCGCTATCCTCACAAACCTAGGCGGTCAGGTTTTGAACCGGCTTAATTCGGCCTGCCTTGCGTGGTTTTCTTCGGTAGCATTTTACTCTAGCTGCTTCTCTAAATAAGTTCCTTTTCATTCATGGTGATGCGCTAAAAGCACTTGATTTTCAGCAAGGAACAGTGTTAGTATTTTGTCACCAATAAAGAAAAAAAAAAAACTTTCAATCAATCAGGGTCTATTTAACACATTAGCAATTTTCCTTCATTTTTCTGTCATCCTGCATTAACAGCTGTGGGGTCAAATCCAGCCCTGGTGTAATTCCAAAGGAGTAACACTAGGAATGAGCTTCACCCATTATCTCTAATGTTGCTAAAAAGGTCTCGATAATAGATTTTTTAAGTTCTTGATTCTGAATACTAATCAAGCCCTTTAAAAAGAGCACTTGAGTGGGATGCTACTAAAACAAATATGCTCTGGTATTTTACACCACATCTTTCTGTTCTGTTGCTCATTTCTGTGCGAACAAGTGAGTTTTGGGAAGTCACTTTCTGCCACGAGGCTTGCTCTCAAGCAGCACAAATGGGGTCATCCATCCCCTACCTATGTGCCCTCCATGCAGCCTCCCACGGCAGCCCAAGAGCCAGCCCACAGGACATCCAGCCACACGTAGGGTGTCCTAGCCAAGGGTCATCCTTCATGGACCAGTTTCCCCCCAGCTCACCAGTGGCACCCTGTGACCCCCACACCCAGAGACTCCAGCTCAGCAGCTCCTGGCCATCTCCATCTGATATCCCACCGGCAACCAAGTACCTCCGTGGAGGCATCACAGCGCAGGGACAAAGTAAATGCAGCATCACATCATACCTCCTGCATTTTGCCCCTCAGATATATAGCGCTTTGCGTTACTCCCGTGGTGCACTGGCCGTGGCCAGTGCTCCACGTGCGCTTTCTTGCTGGGAGGCTCTGGGGCTGCACCACCACCTCAATCTCTCCTTTCTAGCACTGGTTTCCCTTTTACCACCCTCTCTGCTGGCATCAGACCCCTCTTTCCCTTCTTCTTTGG
>NW_010521011.1:28330-29062 GCF_000687285.1 Phaethon lepturus
AGGGTGCAGGACAGCAGTGTGGCTCCCCGGGACCCTGCCTGGCCACGTGCCCCCAGCACACAGTCCCTGCCATCACCCTGAGGGCAAGCAGGAGGACACCAAAACCCCTTTTGAGCCAGGGGGGAATCAAACGGCACTCGAACGTGCCGGTGGCTCGACGTCGCCCCGGAGTCACCAAGGTGGGAGTCACCGTCTGACTCGGAACACAGGTACAGTAACCCCTCCCCACGGGTCCCTACCTGCAGCGCACAGGGTGCACTGGTCTTCCCGAAAGCCGGAGCACCCTGTAACGACGCAAAACGAAGCCCTGACCCCCACCGCCAGCACAGTCCCAGGAGTTATCCCGGCCGGATGGTGAGTGCAAAAACGTGACCACCACGGCTGAGGACTGAGTTTTGCTTTGAGCTGGGGATTAGCTCGGGAACGCACGTGACGGGTTTTGCCTGTTTTTCAGGGGGGAACTCTGAAAGCGACTGAGCTTTGCCTCGTGTGGGCATCTAAATGTCACCACTGCTGGCAGCTGCTGCTAAAAATGAGGGGGGGTAGAGAGCTCAGTCTGCAGAAAGTAGTGACTGCGGTGGCGTTTCAGGCCTCCCCAAGGGAGATCAGGCGTATGCAGGTGTCTCGGATGGATGCTGTTTGGACACCAATGACATTCATGCGGGCCAGGGGCTGCTTCCATGGCTTGTCTCACATCCCTGGCCATACGCCAGATAAGGCCAGCTCACCCTT
>NW_010521011.1:29073-49050 GCF_000687285.1 Phaethon lepturus
TCCCTACTCTTTCTGTGCCAACTTTTTCTAGTGAAAAAGCTATTTCAAACCTGGGATACTACAAGTGCTGTCTGGAGAAGAAATAATCTGCCCTCCAGAATCCCCAAATAAACAGGAGGAGTGAAAACGTCACATGCTGCTATTTTATTACCTGTGCTCGCCGCTGGCTGGTAACAGTGAAAACCCCAGGAGGACGCTCTCCTGAGCAAGAGCAGGCTCTCGCCCTGTGACACATCGCTAAACTTTTCGATACCTCTTTGGTTGGAAGAGAAACAAGAAGAGCGAGGTGAGTAAGAGGAGCTCTTCCTTTGGGAGATCAGCAGGATTAATACAGCAAACCCCAAGCAGTTCAGGTGTTCAGATAATCCTTCAACAGGCAAGGAATTACATTTATGGGAGACGCTCCCATAGCTGTTTAGTGCATCGAGAAAGCTTTTCTTTAAGTACCTAAACACTAATTTATTTGCTGGGAGTTCTTACAGCCTAACAACACCCAAAACAGTGCTAACACGTCAGTATACACTTTCCTGAAGCCTGCTGCCTGGAGGAAAAAACCTGCATACTAAATTGCATCCCTGGCACATCCCAGGCTCATACGTCACCGACCCTGTCTCTCCACAGGCAAACCACACATCCCCGAGCACTTGGCCAAGGGGGGCCACACCGTGCACGGCACCGAGACCCCCACACCTCCTCCCCACATCTCCGCAGGGGCGGCCAGCGCAGGGGACCAGCCCAGGCTTCCCCGCCGGCAATGCCTGCTATTCACGCCCGGCAGGACCCTGCCCTTTACCCGGTCCCCACCAGCCCGTGCGGCGAGGCTGGCGTGTCACCCAAAACTGCGCGTGACTTGGCAGGGTCCGCCGGCGGGCCCTGGGACGGGCTTTCCCTGCCATGTTACCCATCTGCCAGCACCGTCCCCCTCCCCACGGCCACACGCGGTCTCTCTCTCCGGTGGGTGAGAAGTCGGGGAGCGGCGGGCAGGAAAGGGGTTAAATCACAGCGGTTCTTCAGCACAGCACAGAGAGGAAGCTCGAAAGACAGACATTTCTCTCCTCTCGCTATTACCAATGCGCCTGGCTAGAAGTTGAGAGTTACAGAGTTACGCTCGCACTTCTAAAACCTGATTGTTATGTTTTGGTGGGGAAAGAGGGAAGGCAGCGTAAGTAATCAACATTTTTTATCAGCATCACCAGGCAGGGGTTCACTGCAAAGCACAAGCTAATACATACATCTAGTGAACAGCAACCCTGCATTTTATTTAAGGTCTGTTGGGTATTTCAGGGAAGAAGATGAAAGATTGTGTTATTCTGCAGGAGCAGTTTCCTTGGGAAAGTATACCCAGGCATTTAATCCCAGGAATATTTATAGTTAGCATAACTCAAATGGTGTTGTGCATGCAGTTGGTTAGTCTAAAGTGGAGCGTCATGCAGCTTGCATTAATGTTGGCAAAGGCACTTTATGGAGAAACAGACTTTATGCTTACAATTATCCCAGCCCAATATGGAGTGTCTCTGACTAGCAGAGAAGAACTGATGCCTGCCATAAGGAAGCCCAGCACTGTTACAGAGATGCCTAATGCCAGCTGCAGCAAAGCAAACAGCAACGGGAAACGGCAGGCCCTTCCTCCTCCTGGCCAGTTTTGGGATCCCCCTTGGTTTTCTTCTGCTTCTTCTTCTTCTTCATCGCGGACTCCTGCGCCTTGCTCGAGTCGGTGCTTTTCTCCCCTTCGGGTGCCTTCCCTGTCTGGCTCTGGTTATTCAGGGATGTGCCGTGCTGGGGTTTCTTCTCCTCCTCCTTTCCCATGCCGATGAACTTTAGGTTTTCACGTGCGTGTGTGTGTGCGCGCGCTGATGGGGGTGTGAGGTTTTTTGCCCCCCAAAGCTTCGCTTTGTGCTGGCTGAGTTGTTCCTGGTATTTGAATCAAGGAGGCTGAACAAATATGGAAAACATTTGGAGGAGATTGTCAGAGCTTCGAAATGCCACATATAGCCCAGAGAAGAGGGGGATTCAAGGGGGGTAGCGAACTGCCAACGTGCGGGCGCCGGCTCTGCACGGGGGCTGGCTGAGCACAGGCGGCTGAGCATGCGTGCTGCCACGGCTACATAGGTGTGAGCACACACGTGTGCGCGTGTTCGTGGAGGAGCTGCACAGGCAAACAGCGTGCAGGAAGTCTGCGTGGCCAGCTGATGAACGGGAGGGAAATCTGTCACGCCAGGGAGCCGGGAGCGATCGGGTGCCTGCGTCTGCCCGGGCGGGCAGGTAGGAGCTCATCACGCCCTGGCTCCCCCGGGGATTACTGGCACGCAGAGCATAACTCGGCGAACCCACGCAGCACCATGCACACGCCGGGCATGCTTCACACACCGGCTGAATCAGATTAAATAGGTGCATTTCAGTGGGAGGGAGTTGACTACATGTATGGAAAAGTGTGAAATTACACAGAAATAAAAATTCGAATTAATAGCTTGGGGAGCCAAAAGGAATCCTGCCTCTTCCCAAAAGTTGCAAAAGCACAGCTAGCCATGTTTTATGATGAGGCAGACAGGGACCAGCGATGAGGACTGGTGCTTCTATGCGGGTACTGGTAGTGCACGGAGCTGAACATCTGCTGAGCGAGTTTCCGGGGCTGCAAGTTATCTATACTAGGCAGATTGCTTATGTTACCTAAAAGAGAGAGGGATGTCTTATTGTGGACATGTGGTCGCTGCACTTTGTCTATATGTTGGCTCACGTTGGTGCTTGGGGACAGCACACTAACAGAAGTGTTTGGGTTTTTTTTCTGGAATCCTCTAAAATTGTTTTGCAGCTGCACCCAGCGCTGGGAGCCCTGGCAGAGCCTCTCGGACGCTGGTGGGGCTTCCCGGGGGCTCACCCTGCAGAGTCAGGCAGCAAATGTTAGGTCTGTGAACAGGAGGGACCAAGAAGAGGTGGTGGTGAGCAGTCCCGCGCTGCAGGCGATGCCGGCAGCCGTGCATTCAGCCGGGCCGCGGTGCACGCGTCCTCGCAAGGGAAGACCGTGGGAAGCGGGAGGCTGCTGCGATGCCTGTGCTCAGCTCACGCCAGAGGAATTACTCAAAAGTTTAGGGGTAAGCAGGTGCTTAAATGCTTTGCTGGCCCGGGGCCCGAGTGCGTACAGCCTGATGTATTGCCCTTCGTACAGCCAGGAGCTGCCTCGGGGCCAGCGCAGCGCTGAAACCGCTCCGCCGCGCGTGCAGCTCCGTGTCCCCACGTCACAGGGACGCCGTGAGGACACGTGGGCTTGTACTGCCACCCCACCAACATCAACGGGAGCAGCACGAATGGGCCAGCCAGCTCTGGCTGGCCCCACCATTTGGCTATGTATTTTTTTAATTTTTCTTCCCATAGAGGAGTCAATCTGGGGAGCGGGGAGGGTGGGAAGGTATCAGGTGTTGGGGAAATCACAGGCAAAGTTACCTTTGAATTCTGCAGAGCAGCTCAGCGGGGAGCAACCAAAATGTTGAAGTACTCAGAGAGGATCTTATGCATGCTAAGATAGCATCAAGGAAATCTTTCCTTTGACATATTGGCAATGCCTTCTGAGAAACTACTCCATTTCCAGCTCTTTGTGGCATTTAACAGCAATGAACTGTGTCTTCTGTATTAATAAATTATGATGTCACATTGTTTTATGGGTTAAGCAATATCCTCTTTGGTTATTTATATTAATAAACGTATGAAAGAAAACTAGAAACAAAGTGATTTCAGATGCTTTCTGCACACATAACTCTTGTGCTACATCCACAGGGCAAGATTAAGATATATTGTTCAAAAAAGAAAAAGGAAAAGAAACTAGAGGTGAATAAAACTGAAAAAAACTCTCTTCCCTAGTCATGTTGCTTACTGTATCATGTTTTCACAGCTTCTTACAAAGACATTTTGTCACCATCACCCACTTTTTAAAACATCTTTACAATAAGTTGCACTCATTGGTGTACCTTGTCTCTCGATCTCAAAGCCACATACACTTACATTTAACCACAGCTTTGAGAAGGATGCTGCGTTCAAGGATCATCACCAAGGTCAGATAGGGAAGCAGTAGCAAAGCTGAGAACAGATGTTTTGCTGTGTCCAGTTATCCAACTGAACATCTACTCTAATAATACATATTAGAGTTAAATGGAGTTAAATTTTCTTTTCCTTTCTGACTGTCCCTTTCCCTAGCTCTATGCCACAGGTCTTTTCTGTGGTTTTTCCCGCAGGAAAATCCCTGGTTTTAGCACCTGGATTTGTGCTGGCACCTAGATTTATGATCATTGTCTTCTAAAAGGGGCCAAAATCCAACTGCTTTATTTGTGCTGACAGTCATATTGGTTTCAGGGGGAGTAATTGCCTGAAGAGGACAAACAGGGTTTAACCCAAAGTCAATAAAATGAACAAGCACTTACTTTACAACTGACAACAGCCCTTGCTTATCTCCTGGACCAATAATCTCTCTTAAAACAGGTGCCTAAACACCCTTCTGCACAGAAAGTATCTCAAAAATGGGGCCATGCTCCATGGGCAGCAGGCTGAACATCTCCTACAGGGTATAGATGGGAAATCGACTTGGGTCCCAGCCTCCTGTGGCCCCTTCAAAAATCCCAGTTGTATGGCTGGTGTCCAGAATCCTTATGGCAGCAGAAGGCTCTCTTCCCACACATCTCAAGTGGATGGACCACAAGACAGGGCCTGGTGGAGCAAAGTCCCTCCCACTGTAAGAAAAGGTCAAGTTTAAGACCACCTGAGGAACCTGAACATATGCAAGTCTATGGGACCTGACGAGACGCATCCCAGAGTCCTGAGGGAATTGTCTGATGTAGTTAGGTAGAAAGGAGGACACTGGGAACTACTGACCTGTCAGCCTCACCTCTGTGCCTGGGAAGATCATGGAGCAGATCCCCCTAGAAACTATGCTAGGGCATATGGAGGACAGGGAGGCTCCAGCATGGCTTCACCAAGGGCAAGTCCTGCCTGACCAACCTAGTGGCCCTCTATAATGGAGTGACCACATCAGTGGACATGGGAAGAGCTACAGATGTCATCTAGCTGGACACCTGTAGGGCCTTTGACACAGTCCCCCACAATATCCTTCTCTCTAAATTGGAGAGATATGGATTCGATGGGTGGACTGGAGGGTGGATGAGGAATTTGTTGGATGGTCACATCCAGAGGGTAGTGGTCAATGGCTCAATGTCCAAATGGAGATCGGTGATGAGCAGTGTCCCTCAGGGGTCCATATCAGGACCCTTAATATCTTCATCAATGACATAGACAGTGGGATCGAGTGTACCCTGAGCAAGTTTGCAGACACCACCAAGCTGAGTGGTGCGGTTGACATGCCTGAGGGATGGGATGCCACCCAGAGGGACCTGGACAAGCTCAAGGCGTGGGCCCATGTGAACCTCATGAGGTTCAAGGCCAAGTGCAGGGTCCTGCACCTGGGTCAGGGCAACCCCTCGTATCAGTACAGGCTGGGGGATGAAGGGAGTGAGAGCAGCCCTGCTGAAAAGGACTTGCGGGTACTGGTGGATGAAAAACTGGACATGAGCCACCAACATGTGCTCGCATAGCCCAGAAGGCCAACCGTATCCTGGGCTGCATCAAAAGCAGTGTGGCCAGCAGGTTGAGGGAAGGGATTCTGCCCCTCTACTCTGCTCTGGTGAGACCCCACCTGGAGTCCTGCATCCAGCTCTGGAGCCCTCAGCGCAGGAAAGACATGGACCTGTTGGAGTGGGTCCAGAGGAGGGCCACAAAAATGATCAGAGGGATGGAACACCTCTCCTGTGAGCACAGGCTGAGAGAGTTCGGGTTGTTCAACCTGGAGAAGAGGAGGCTCTGGGAAGACCTTATTGCAGCTTTCCAGTCCTTAAAGGGGGCTTAGAAGAAAGATGAGGGACAAACTTTCTAGCAGGGCCTGTTGCAACAGGACAAGGGGTAACAGTTTTAAACTTTTTAGACTAGATATAAGGAAAAAATTTTGGACACTGAGGGTGGTGAAACAGTGACCCAGGTTGCCCAGAGAGTTGGTAGATGGCCCATCCCTGGCAACATTCAAGGTCAGGTTGGACGGGGCTCTGAGCAACCTGATCTAGTGGAAGATGTCCCTGCTCATTGCAGGGGGTTGGACTAGATGGCCTTTAAAGGTCCCTTCCAACCCAAACTATTCTATGATTCTAAGTCTAAGCCAGTACAGGGGACATCTTCTGTAGAACTACGGAAAAGTTTGGGTATGAAACTATGAAACGTGGTCAATGTAGACCAGAGTTCGCCTTCTCACAGGTGTTAGGTCCAGAGTAGCTGCACTACTCAGAGCACTTGATTTTTCCAAGGAGACCAAAGACATGAGTTGCCATCTGCCCTGGTCACTCTGAGGCAGGGAGCCTCTCCTAGGCTGGGCACAATGTGCCTACACAGGAAGGCACCATCCCCACGGTGAAGGGCAGCAGGACCTGGTCCAGAAGGACCTTCTGCTTTGCTACTCCCACTGTTCGCATGGTTATTTGAGCAACATAGCGATCAGATGACAGCTCACCTGCTTTTTTTTACCGGGACAGCTTTGGGACTTCGATGGATGCTAACCTATCACTAATAAAGACAGTCACTTGTAATTTAAAAGAATGTACATATGGCATACTTAAAATCATATATGCGGTATCTAATCTCTGCAGCAATACACAGTTATTTATAGAGAGAAAAAATTAGGGGTAAAATACATTGAAAAAATTGGGGATGCAGATGTTGTTGTTTTGAAATGATTAAACAGTGCATACAAGAGGGGAAAAGGTTTTTTACTGTTGCTAGCTTTCCCTGCAAAGTCAAATATGCATATCTTACATGCTGGGAAGTTTAATGGGGACGGAGAAAAGAGACGGATGCAGGATTGATCTTCTGTAATTATTATCTGAACCAGATTGTATTTGCTGATTCCACTTGGCATTAACAATTGAGTGTAAAACAGCTGTGAAAGAATTCGCAGCACTAGCGAGCAATGAGAAATTAAAAGAATTACTTTTTTAGAAATTGAAAGATTAAACGAGGACACTGAAATAACACTAAATTTTCTCGGGTAATACATCTTCCGGATGTCACTGGGATTTTCTCGGCAACACAAGAATAATCATTACCCTTTTATGCCCAAAGGCCCTGATTAAGTATGTTCTTAAATTAAGCACATGCTTGAATACCCTTCCTGGATGAGGATGTTTTTTGATTCAAGCCCAGCTACCATCTCTCATGTGGCACGCAGTTGTAATTTCGTGTCCTTTACACAAAATGAGTCACGTTGCACAGCTTTTCCATGGCCAGATACTGTCCTCTGTAAAACATTGCCTGCTCTTGTTCCTCCCTTTGCCAAAAGGCAGCGCAAACTGAGTGACGATGACAACAAGTCAAACAGCACACACAACGTCAGACATAGAAATGGCAAGATCTGGGCTGCAGCTTTGCGATGACACAGCCTTTCCTATTTCTTCTCCTGCCCGCGAGGACACATAGTGTTGCATGGAACTCCAGAAACCTCAGATTTTTCTCCACCGTGATTTTTAGGCTGGCAGTAAAGTGGGTTTGGCGTGGTTGAACCCACACAGACGCACACTCCCACATAATCGCATTTATACAGATATTTCTTCAAGGCATCAGCAGTCCAGCCAAGTGCCAGTCGCAGGGTTGCAGCACACAAATCCAGAGCAGCAGAATTAGCGAAGAACAAAGGCTTGGACAGGACTCAGCACGACGCCCCAAGGACCGCGGGGCGTTTGGCTCCCTTTGCCCCAAGAGCAGCTCCACAAAAGGCTGCCGACCCAGGGACCCCCTCAGAGATGCCACCCCCAGCACGACGGCTGGGGCCAGGAGGGAGCCCAGTGTGCCACAGCTTGCCAAAGTCTCACCCACCCACCAAGTCAGTCTGTCTTCAGCTATGGAGAAGCCGAGACCCTGCCCCATCCTCGCTCCTTTTTCCCCTCACCCTGTAGCAAGCCATGGACCACAGAGCCAGACTGAGCAGCGCCAACACACCGTTGAGTAGCCAAAGTTCAGCACACCAGCGATCTGCTAAATAACAGAGGGTTCCCCGTGAAAATAAATGACGAAAGATTCTCCCTGAAAGAAGAGGTTTGAAGTCGGATGCTGTGATTTCTGAAGACTGATGTCCATTGACAACGGATAATAATAATATTTAACTCTTGAAAGCGCAGTTACATAGAAGAGGAGGCCAATTAGAAATGGGTCTGGCACACACAATTCAGGCTGGCTTCTGACACGGCCATTTTTAAAGTTCAGGTCATCTGGAGGTGAGGCTTGTTTTTGACACACTATTTTGAGGCCAGTTCATGTTGTTTTGCATGTCTGTAAGCTCTGCTGTGAGCACTGGGTTGGGCCAGATGACCTCCAGAGGAACTGTCCAACCCACATTATTCTTTTTGTATGCTTCATGTGCCCTTTTGGCATTACTAAGGATAAGACCAAGGTGTGAAGCACTTCAGTTTGGCTGGATGTGGTGACAAATGTGGAAAGAAGTAGAACAGGAGTTGTTTTATGTCAGGTTACTCCACGCTCAGAGGCTGTGTGCATAACAACGCACCTTACTCTCTCCAGCCAGCACATCTGACCATGAGGTAAATCTGCGCATACAAAAGAAATCAGGTCTTCTTTCAGATTAGAAAGAAATCGTGTCTTGCAGCCTCTACAATGACTGTGCTACACCAGTTTAAATTCCTATATCTTTGCTTTTGCTAAAGCTCCCTTAGGTGCCCTGTGCCTGGAGCAACTCATCTCCAACTGTGGTTCCCCAAATCCAGATGGTGGCCCAGGCATTTATGGGGATCTCCTACAGAAAACTTACCAGTAAAGTTGCCCATAATGATCTGACTGTTTCTGTCTTGCCTTTGACTCTTATGGCACGTTCTTTGGAGGGGAAGTCATATTTTATTATGTTTCTGCATGAGGCCTGGAGAGGGTCCTTAAGTGCTACAGTTGACAGTCCCTCAAAATTGGGATGGAGCAGTAAGAGGCAAGAAGCTGTGATACTGCAAGAAAGTAAAGCTAACTGCTGTGGCTTGGTGTACACGTTGCCATGTTCTGGCAAGCATTTGGTACCAGCCCAGAGTCCTTTCCATCTCACTGAGCAGAGTTAAGGAGTTTGAAAACAAGGGATGACTAGTTTACAAACCACTCTGTGTCCTTTCCAAAGCTAGTCCCCTTTCTTCAAAGTATATTTGAAGAGGACATTGTCCATCAAAATATGTTAAGGAGATGCTATGGCCATTAGACCTTCTCATCAGGTATTAATTATTACTTGGTTAAAGAGAGGCAAATCCTCTTACTCTTGTTCTTGCTGAGGATAACGATTATGTCTGTTCCGTGTGTGTGCTCATGGGAATGCACAGGTACACACACATGCGCATGCACATGCAGGGCCCAAGCTGCCGCCTTAGGCAATATGCAGAAGTGCCAGGAAACCTGCCCGCGGGTTTAGGCCAGGAGATGGGCACCGTGGGCAGTAGAGGGAAGGGCAAGGGCTCCTATGCTCGCTTTTCATTAATGAGGGATAAAATGAAGGAGCTTGACCCTGCAAGAGGAAGAAAGAAACCTCTGCAGCGGGACCGCTGCAGCCATGTCCGTCACTCACACCCCGATATGAATCAATCTTGTTAATCATTATTTCACCGGTCCCATAACACAAATTCTTTTCATTTAAAGGCACAGGTCTCACCATCGCCAAGTGAAGGCAATGCTCAGGGGTCCCAACGGCACGCGCCGCCTGCCACGGCATAGCACCTGTGTCCGTAGCGGGGACACATGCTGTGGCAGTACGATGGCAGCCCCGCTGGCGACACAGCCAACACAGCTGGCAACAGCTTCGCCCGCAAGGGCTGCTGGTCTCCATTCTACCTTGAAGGAACTGCAGTGCCTCTCCCCGTCCCAGCAGGCAAGCCCTCACCAGTACCTACAACCCATGGAGAGTAAGCAAGCAGAGGGGAAGCCCAGCTAAGGGCTTTGGGCGTAGGACTCTGACTGTCTCTGTATAGGATGAGGATGGGATGAAAACGAAAAGTAAGGCATGGCTCTCAGTGTTCAGCTCCCCATTTCTTTCCCGCGCCCCCAAACACAGAGCTAGGAGCCCACACAGAAAGTGGCAGGATGAGACTACCCAAGTGCCAGCATGAGCTGGCAGCGCTGGAGTAGACATCTTCAGCCCAATTGACATTTGTTGATGACCTCGTTGTGGCCAAGATTTGCCCCTGCCTCTTGGCTGGTTCAAAAATAGAGCCCATGATCTTCCCCAGAGACAGGAGACCTGAGTATATTTGGGTTCATTTCTTCCCTTATCCTCCTGGGTTTTTCTTCTATGAGAAATCCTGCCAGGTGGAGAGATGATATTTAAAACCCATCTAAGCTCTGGCTTCGCTCAGCTCTGACTCCCAAGCTCTGACTGTGCGGGTGGGACTCACAGCTGGGATGGAGAGGTCAGTCAGTGCAGGAGCCGAGGAGCTCTCTGTCATAGCAGCAGGTGCCAAACGTGCTCAGTTTGTCCTGTGCAGTCGATGCTTTGTAATGAAACTAGAAAGGCCTTTTTTTCCAAGAGGCACATGAAAAAAAGTGCTTCTGAGTTGGTGTAATGCTACCGGCAGCTCTAATAAGGTACTCTCTCCAAAGATCCAGGACAAACTTTGTGGACATATACATATGTATCTCATTTTTCAGACTTTCTGGCATTTACAGACACTTGGGTCTTTGTTTCTGCAGCTGGCTCAAGGTCTCACACTGGCACTTGGGTAGTCTCACTGTGTTATTCACTGCTCCAGCTGTACTTCAAATTCTGGTCTACTCAGAAGCACTGCAGTTGCCCGAAATACACATTTGGGTGCTCTGGAAGGCACCAGCCAGAATTTGCTAAAGAGCTCTCAGTCTTTCAAAAGCAAGAAGATGCAACTTTCCTCTGACCAGGCCCCACTGTAAGTGGTGGCTTTTCTCAGAGTCGCCTTTGGAGCCCTGAAGCACCTCAGCGCTGGAGCTGACATCTTCAGCCCAACTGAATTTTGTTGATGACCTTGGTGTGGCCAAGATTTGCCCCTGCCTCTTGGCTGGTTAAAAAATGGAGCCCATGATCTTCCCCAGAGACAGGAGACCTGAGTGCATCAGGGTTCATTTCTTCCCATATCCTCCTGAGTTTTTCTTAGCAGCTATAGGGTTGACTAGATTCTGGGCCATAATCTTCTGTCTCACAAAGAGCTGGTTACTCCCAGTATTCAGTATCCCTTTTCTCCCTGTATTGCTGCATTGATGTAAACCATCTATAAATCATCTCCGTAAAAGACCGAAGCTGCCTCCTCTTTATCTGAGGCAAAACAGAGGCCTGAGACTCAGGTCAGAGCTGCGTGACAGCAGGTTCGGGACTTTTTGATGTCTGCCCACCTCTCCCCTGAAACAGCCATCTGGCCCTTGTCTCCACACTCCACATCTCCTTGGACTTGGTTTCCCTGTGATCAGCAATAACAACATGGCTTCGCGTCCTCCGTTTTCTCAGACCAGTGACCTTTTATGTGAAAGAGTTCTTGAGGACACAGGGCTTTCTGCGTTGCCAGAGTTACTGCATGTGCTCCACCAGATGTTGAAGAATATTCCCTCCCAAGCAAAGTTACCCTGAGTATTATATTTTCTTGGCTTAGCATTGTTATGAAATGTCAGTGCTTCGCAACTTCTCTGACTCTCTTTTGCAACGCCCCCGAGGGAACGCAACTGCTTTTAAAGCATTGGTTGGGTCCAGCAAGCCCTATGGACTTGCATCATCTTTCCTTCTGGAAGAAGCTCAACCATCCCTGCAAGATAGGTGAGACATAGCAGGGTGGGAGATGAAAGCAAGAGGTGCTGAAAGCAGTTCTGGAAGGCAGTTGCTAGTGGAATTGTCTGAGGGCTGCTTGGGGACTGCTTTTAGTTAATATTTGCCTGTCGCACAAAAGAGGGAGGAGTGCATCGTGAAACTTCCTGATGACACAGACATGCGAGTGCTTGTCAATACACAAGAGGCCCCAGCCTATCAAACAGGAAGAACTGCGTGACCTTGAGGATGGGAACAATGGGAATAGGATGAAATTCAATTGTGCCAAATGTAAGGTTTGGCACGTAGGGCTGAAGTGTCAGAGTTTCTCTGGGAAAATAAAAAGTCTCAAGCGCCTTGGCTGGTCACAGGATTGCTATGAAATGGCAGCATAATAGCACAGCCGTGGAAAAAGGTACATGTGATCAAGGCTGTATAAAGTATTACCAACGTGGGCCTGAAAAGTATTAATGATGGAGAACAAGTACTGGTGGAACCTGTCAGGAGGCTGCATACAGCTTGCTTTACCTCTGAGAAAGACGAATTGCGACTGGAGCAAGCGTAACGAAGTGTTGGTAGGGTGCTTGGTGGGGGCCTGGAGACCCTACTTAACAACAGGAAACTGAAAGGGATTGCCTTGTTCAGCCTAACAACATTAAAGGTTAGAGAGGACATGATTGGTCTATAAATATCTTGTGTTAAACTTAAAACAATGTTGGCACAAGGACAAATGGATACAAATGGCCATGAGTACATTTAGCCTGGAAACCAGAGGAAGGTTTCTAACCATTGGAGCAGTGAGGCTGGGGAACAGCAAGAAGCATAGCTTGCTGTAAGACACTGCATTATCAGTTTTTCAATTGCGCCATTTGATACGGTTGCTTGAGATGATTCGGTGATGCAGGAAGCGCCTTCCCTTCCAAATCCCCCTTGTGGGCATGCTTTTGGCTCCTTCTTGCTCATACAGGCGCCCTAACTCAGACACAGGAGGAGGCGAGGCTCTCAGTCCCCTGCACAGCTGTTTTAGGGTTCGGCATAATCTAACTCTTAATTTGTTAGCGGCAATTATTTTGATTTCATGCATTTCTTACAGAATAAACTAGAGACTTAAATCAGTAACCAGGTTTGGTTTGGTTTTGTTTTTTGGTTTTGTTTTGTAGTTAATACTTTGTACTTATATAGCATCTTTCATCTTTCAAAGTGCTTTACATACATTAATTATTTAATTCTCCCTGTACCCCCTTTGATCTAGGCAAGTATTACAATGCTCGGTTTTACAAGTGGGGAAAGCAAACACAGAAGAACAAATCCTTGCTGCTAGGCTCATCCCACCAGGATTGATGCAGCTTCGTGGCTCTAAAAGGCAAGGAAAGGTTACGTGATGGGCACAGGCTTGCCAAGCAATCCAGTGGTGGAGCTGGAGTGGTAACCCTTCTGGCTACCTTCTCACTGCGAAGAGGGAGAGAGGGGGGCTGCCAGGGAGGGCTGCGGGCAGGGCCAGGTGTAGGATGCTGGATATATGATAGAGGGCCAGGAAATGATGTGTCCTGTGCTCCCAAGAAAGACCCAAAATTTCGTTTAATCAAAGCATGTAGAACAAAGCAATCACAACGGCCAGGGGACTAAGACCCAAGTAACAGGAATAAATGCAAATAGTTAAAAGTAGCAAATTAATAAGAGCTGACATTGATCTGTGTAGACATGCATTCGGTGGAAGGATGCGAGTCTTCCCTTTCAGTTAAAAAAAAATAACAGCTGATGTATTTTTGATTGTTCTTGTGTTGAATGTTTACATCACTTTTTAGAGTGACTGTTGGAGGCTGATTTGGAGATTTTATTGCTAAATAACTGAGCAATTTTTCTTGCAAATTCACATAGTGATGTTATTTGTGTGTTTGGACTGCTGTGATGATGTGAGGATGCTGCGAATGCACTCTGCCTTATTCCAAACAGAAGTCTCACATTCCCTCTCTTTTTTTCATCCTTTTTAAAGGACATTTCTGTCTTACAGGGGCAAGCAATATGGTCTGTTAAGCAGAGCAGGAACCTGGGAAACAACACACTTGGGGTCTAGCACTCATTCTGCCGGTGGTTTGGTGTCTGCCGTTGCGCCAGGGTAGTAGCTTCATTTCAGCAGCCAGTGCCCAGAGTGGGAGTTAAAAGATCAGGCTACCGATTTTGACAGATACTGATTCATTTTGAGGCCAAGAGAATGCTATTTAGCATTAGCTCGCTGCCCAGACTTACGGGACAACAGTGTTGTTTGTAAGGGAAACGCGGCTCTGTGCATTCTCCTCCTGGCAGAGCAAAGGCAGCTTGTGCCCAGAGCAGCTTCTGTGCTCCTCTGGGTCAGTCAGCGCTGTAGCATAATTGCCTTTTGGGGGGAAAAACGGGGAAAGGGCCTGAATTTGGTCATATTTTTCCTGCAGCAATTTTTTTTTCCTGTTACTGCTAGCATTAATGCCTAGAGAAGTAAATTGACTAAGATTTTTTAATTTCATGGTCATTTTGATATGCTAAATGGTGCCAAGAGAGTCAGTGGGAAATTAGCAGAGTTCAAATCCCCATGGAACATGAAAATTGCAGTTAAAATAGTGCTGCTAAATATTAGTAATTAGCAAAAATTATTTTAAAGTGTAGCATTTTAATTAGCTACAAATGCTGCATCAGTATTACCCACAAAATTGACTGCACCTAAGGCAGTTAAGCTCCTCACCTGCAGAAATCCCTTGGGCATCTGTGGGTAATAACTGTGAGACCCATGGGGTTGTACACTAAATAAAAGGAAAGCTATATTAACGGAACAAGACTGAAAGCATAATCCTCTAACAAGCACGATAGAGTCAAAGACGCAGTTGTTGCAACTGTCTTGTTGGGTCACTCCCTCCTGCCTGAGTTCCTCTATCTTTCTTAGTTTGAATTTCTTATTATTTCTTATTATTTTTTATCCCATTCCTTAGGACCTGTGTTAAAACAGGGCCCTCATCTATCCCATTCTACCTTATCCCAGCTCACTGCACCCATGGACTTATCCAAAATTTGCTAACGGTCCTTAATTCCAGAAGACCTCGTTCTGCAGTTGTGGACTCATCCCTCGGGAAGGCTCTGTCTTCTCTCCAGGCCTTTTCTCTTTCTGCAGAGAAAGTGGTGCAAGAAGAGCAAAGCAACAGACCTCAGTCCCCAGCCTGATGGGATGTGCAGGGCACTGGCCCTGTAGGAAGAGGCAGAGCCCTCCCAGATGGTGAGAGAAAGAAAACGAGATATTGTTCAACAGCCTGATAAGGTGCCCCTAGAAAGACCAAGAGCTGCTTGTATTGTTATTTTAAAATGAGGAACTGAGGCACAGAGCAATTGACTTCTGTAAGTTTGGGCTCTCTTGAGGATCCTCAGTGTAGCATATCCACCAGGGTACTCAGGTGCTTACCTTCAAGTAATGCCAACCAGACGTGCATCTCTAAATATGCCCGGTGAGCTGGGTGGAGGCTTGTTCAAGGTCGTACGGGCAGTCTGTCGCAGAGCTAGGAGTTGCACTCCTGCCATCTGAGCCCAGAGACAAGTGCCTTTACAATAAGATCATTCATGCCTTTATGCATATGCCCTCTGCTTGTAGAGGAATTAATAGCTGTATATCAGAAATACTATGCCGAAGGAAATTTAAACTTCAGTTGCCTGCTCATGTAGCATGGCTACTATGAAAACCCTTGGACATGTTTCTTTTATAAATATCAGTTGACAAGGGTGCTTGTACAGGCAACGATCAGACAACAGAGATGATTATGATGGGGTCAGTCCATGTGGCCAAAAACACACTGACCATCCCGTGCCATCCTGTAATTCAGGGCACCATGGAGCTGGGCCCAGGTTCACGGGCATCCAGATAAAAGTAGGTGGGCTAACGGCAAAAGTTGGGTCTCTGTCCTAAACATCTCTTTCATGTCACTGCTGTACAAGATGCAAAGAAGAGTGTTGCTTTTAGGATACACAGCAACAGTAACATTTGTGAAATCTCAACTGATTTCAAACACACACTTCCAGTTCAAGCTATATTGAAAAAAGCAGCAAAAGATTAGGGGCTATCAATACACCGTAACTAAAACTACATGGAACTTCAGATGGGAAGGCCAGTTGTGTGGCATGAAGACAGTAGCAACAGATATCTCTTTTAAACCAGCTTTGGAAAGTGAATTGAATTTGCACAGGACAGTTCAAATCCTGGCACTTCTAACCCTCTCAATATTTCACTATGCGGCTGTAATAATTTTTAACACAACTTTCTGGACATAGTTTTTCAAGTCACAGAAGGATACAAATCCCGCAGTCTCACACCAGAGAGATGTCGGACATCTCAGAAAACACAGGGACTGGCAGCAGCAGGGAGGTGCCGCGGCCAAGCGGGAGGTGATAGGGACACAGAGGCTTTCCTGGATGGGAGGTGACGGAAAGACCCATGGCAAATCCCTGACACAATATCTAGGTCTCTTGCCAAATTTCAAACCCCTGCTCCAAACCATGCTCGACCTGTTGAGCGAAAAGGTCACCAGAAGCACTTTGCGTGGTGCAAAACAGCTTCTTCTGCCCCTGCCTCTTGCTCTTGGTGCCAAGCGTTGGCCAAGCCCGTTTGGCTGGATCTTTCCCTCAAAGAAGTCAGAGGCAGCCATACAGCATGGAAAAAATCACCTCCAAATGTTTGGCAAAGCTGTAGTTGACCAAAAATGGGGTTGTATAATGGGGTGTCTTGAATAACTTGAAAAGCAAGCATCCCTATCAGTGCTGCCTATAGTGCAGTTTACTGTACAAGGTGTATAAACGCCATTTTTCAGTGTTTTTCCAGCTGTGGTGTGTTCACCCAGCCTTAAAATGATGTTGGTGGTATCTCTGACTGTCATCCGCCTCCTGCCAGCACAGGCCACTTCACATGGACACAGTCACAGGGAGTCATGCCCTTGGATCTCCGCCGCTCCGGGAGTATCAATCCTAGAGCTTAAACTACAAGGCAAAAGGAAAAACAACCTTTTGTCTCATGCACATAAGCAGCCTAAATGGGTAACAAGAGGGCCTCCTCTGCAGTGACAGCGGTGTTTTCTGGCAGCTCCCTGCTAGCTTTGCGTGCTGTCTAGGGCCCAGGAGATCACCTCTGGGCAGCTACAGCCCAAAGCTGAACCAGGGACACTTGAACGATCTGCTTTCGCTCTCGCAGGCACCTTCAGAGGGATGCTGTCAACCAAACCCTCACTCCCATTGCTCTTGACGTGCCACAACGCCACATCTGTGCTAGATTAATTTTTTTTTTTGTCTCTCTGATAGCTGTAATTGCTCTTAAAATCCTCTTCTACTCTGGCTCCTCTTTTTACACCTATTCTGTCAGCCAACGTGGTGGAGAGCAGATTGCCTGCTGCCCGCGGTGCAGCTCCCCACCAGGGATTCTCGGGCTACATTTTTCTACTGCAAAATGAGATCTCTGGTGCAAGCGAGGCCTCGTGCAGCTGCGTTAGCTGTCCCGGCACGGGCCGGTCGATGGCCTCGGTGGCACGGGGAAGGTGAGGGGAGTGGTCTGGCCTTGCCAGGGTGAAATGTAAGTTGCAGGAAGGAGCTGCCAGACCCTGGCTGAGGTCCCTGCTGTAGGTCTTGTCCCGGATCAGGGTAACAGGAGTAAATCTTATTAATAACTCAGCTGAGACAGCTCCTGATTTCAGCACGGTTCTATCGACAGTGTGATTGCCTGTGCACAGACCTCAAAATAATTCAGACCACATCTGCAGTCCTGGGGAGCCACCAGTAAAGGTGGGAGAGGGATGCCCAGGAGGGAAGGCAGTTTTGTGCATCAAGGCCAAAGAAACTCCTCCTCAAGATTATGGGAAAGCTCTTGTGCAAAGGTGGACGTGGGGGTGGAAGGGAATATTAATAATGGTGGTACTGACTGACTGATACAGAGAGCAGAGAGCAAAGCCCAAGGGAGGCTGGCACAAGAAAGTCCAGGTTATTGTTCAGTAGAAGAAAATAGGAATGTTTGATTTGATTTAAAAAATGAACAGTGAATGGCTAGAGGAATGAGGATGCATTTGGCAGTGCCTCTCAAGATTGGGATTTGCTACCACAGGAGATTGCTGAGCCGAAGAGTTCAGGAGGTCTGAAAAAAATGCATGGGCAACCTTTATAAAGGTTGTGGATACGTCCAGGGTTACCTCATTTGAGATAGTCATGCAGAAGGGATATAAACCAGAGCTCTTCAGGGGACATGCCAAGTGATAAATGCCTGGGGTTAGGAAAATATTTTCCTATAGGCGAGTTATAATTGGCCATTCTGGCGTTTCTCGTTCCAGCTTTACAGCCCTTGGCAACTGGGTACCTTCAGAGACAAGACAGGGGTGCAGATGAGCTGGGAGCCCGGTCCAAGGCAGCAATCCCTCCGCTCCCGCATCCTGCTGCGTGAGAAAGCATGTGAGGAATTATAATTCCCTTTGGACATGTGACCCAAATTGCAGTGGGAATTTGCATTCCTGGTGCCTGCTTCCATTTCGCATCTCCCCCTCATGCACAGTAACACCTGCAAGAGGGTTTACTACCCTCGCTGAGAGCACAAGCTCTACAATCTTTTCAGAGAAATTAAGAAGAGTATCTACAAAGGAAACGAAAAAGTAAAAAGGACTCAAAAATATGTCAATGCAATGTAAGAGCTTATCCATACAAAACAAACTTGCTAAAAGAAAAATCAACTGTCACTTTAAAATCTGACATTAAGTTTCTCAAATCGCAGCCCTTAATCAGGAGTAATACTTGAAGAGGAACAAAGAGAATTTATGATGAAAAATCAGGACAGTTGAGCGCTAGGCTCAGCGGGACTAACTGCATGACAATATGGATAAGAATGATAATTGCATTAACTTAGCCTGAAATGACTGGCCAGAGCTGGTTTTTTTTGGTCAGCTGGGGTTTTGTAATATCTTCATTTACTTTTTAAGCAAACTTGGAAGGAAAATTACAAATAGACTAAGGTGCATCCATCTATTCTCTTAAGAGGATGGGGCATTTCAGAAATTCATCCTAACATTGGCTTGGAGCTCTTGCCCATATGGGTTAAACCAAGGGTCCCTTACAGGTTCTTTTAAAATAAGATCAACAGGAAAAGGAAGCTCTTACTGATGAAAGTTAGAGGATCCAAACCCATGATGCTCTCACTTTATTCCATGCATTGTACTCCAACCCCAGCCCCCAGTCAGACCCTCCCCATGGTAACGCTCTCAATCCAATTTTTACATCTTAGGTACCTTTTTAAAAAATGGGATAACTTCAAAAAGGCACTCATCTTCTGCCCTTTAAAAACAACCTAGAAAGACACCTCTACCTAACCTACATTTTCTGCAATAGGAAACCATGTGTTTATCTCCCAGCTCTACAGCCAAATTCTGGTTCAAATTCAAGCCCAGTGATGTCAGTTTTGGGTCCAGCTGCCAGCCCCAAGCAGCTGGGACTTCCTGTAGCACCCGGTGGGGACAGCTGGGGGTTCCCAAACGAGTGCGCTCACAAACCAGTGCACTGTGGGACCAAAACCAGCACCCTCCCAAACCAGCGCGTTGAAGGACTGCAGCCAGGGGTGGTGGCAGCCTGTTCAGATGGGGGACATTTCCCCATAGCCCGTATGTGGGCCACTGGTCTCACTGGTGAGCATTGCTTTGATTGAGTGGGAATTTGCCCTTAGCAAAACCCGGAGCCTGAAGCAGGGAGCACAAACGATGCAGGGGAAATATGAGCAGCAACAAAAAAGGCTGACCATGGCAAACCCGTCGCCGACCCACATGCAGTATCAAACACGTGGCAGTGTTACGTCTCTCGGTGCTGCGCAGAGGGCCAGAAAGCCTGTAAGATGGCTGCTTTCAGGGCAGGAGGCAGCAAGCCCTGCGGCACCGGCAGCGCTAGCTGGCGGCAGAGGCGAGGGCTCGATCGCCCCCGGGGGCAAACCCATCTGGGACCAATGCCTCTCTGTGATGGGGAACACGTTACTTTCAGCTGTTTTGCACAAAATAACCAGGACAGATGTATCTGCGCCTCTAATTCCTCCTTCAGCGGAGAACCAGGCAGCTTCAAAGCCCTGATCTCTAATCGCTGCCCAGCGGGCAGCACAACCCTCCTGCGGCCGGCTAAAGCAGCAGTGTCGAATGGCT
>NW_010521011.1:49184-49416 GCF_000687285.1 Phaethon lepturus
GCCGCGGCACCTCAGCCAGCGCACGCAGCTCCGATTGCGACACAGCCGGCCTCTGTCAGTGGCTGCTTTTATTCGTCTTCCTCAAAGGCTTAAATAAACAAGAAACAGGTTAAAAACAAAATCTTGGCCCCGGCCCCTTCCTGAGCTGGCTGTTCCATGATGGCTTCCTGCCCCGCGCAGGAGCTCCCCCCTCCAGAGGAAAGAGGCGCCGTCCTGCAGCTGCCTGGAGTGG
>NW_010521012.1:0-331 GCF_000687285.1 Phaethon lepturus
TGTGAGGGAGAGTGCTCGTGTGCAGGCGTAGTGAAGGGCCGAGCCCCGGTCGTGGGCATGGCGGAGCCCCTGAGCCCCTGCACCCCACGGGGACAGTATCAGGCCAGCGTGGGCACCAACACCTCGTCGCCCAGTGTGGACACCAACACCTCCTCCGCACTGGTGGGTGGCAGTGCGTGGAGGGGCTGGGAGCCCTTCTCCATTTTCACCATCTTTGTCCTGACCCTGATGGTGCTCCTGACCATGGCCACCTTCCTCTGGAACCTGCTCGTGCTGGCGACCATCCTGCGAGGGAAGGCTTTCCACCGGGTGCCCCACAACCTAGTGTCCT
>NW_010521012.1:377-13350 GCF_000687285.1 Phaethon lepturus
TGCCGCGGAGCTTGGTGAGGGAGCTGTCGGCTGGGCGGCGATGGCGGCTGGGTCGGGAGCTGTGCCTCATGTGGGTCTGCTTCGACGTGCTGTGCTGCACGGCCAGCATCTGGAACGTGACTGCCATCGCCCTGGACCGCTACTGGTCCATCACCCGCCACCTGGAGTACACGCTGCTCACTCGCCGCCGCATCTCCAACGTCATGATCGCTCTCACCTGGGCCCTCTCCGCTGCCATCTCCCTTGCCCCCCTCTTCGGCTGGGGGGAGACCTACAGCCCTGAGCAGGAGCGCTGCCAGGTCAGCCAGGAGCCTTCCTACACCATCGTCTCCACCGGCGGGGCTTTCTACCTGCCCCTCTGCGTGGTGCTGTTTGTCTACTGGAAGATCTACAAGGCGTCCAAGTTCAGCTTGAGGGGCTGCAGGAAGAACGCCGTGGTGCCCCTGCCCGAGGCTGCCCAGGTAAGGGTTGGGGACGGGGAAGAAAGCCCCCATTGCCTCCCCCAGGCACCTGCGCTCCTGCCGTCATCTGCTCCCAGCTGTCACCCCTGCATCGGTGGTTTCGGCACAGCGAGAAGACAGAGACGTGCCTTGGGGCTCTTGTGTGAGTTTAGCTCTGCTACAGACCGGGCATGGGTGGTAATTACCCAGTCAAAAAGCACCACTCTTGGAGAAGAGTTTTATTTTCTTTTTTTTTTCTTAAGTGTGCCATAAGAGTAAGTGGCAGGTGCATTCACTGACAGTCTGGAGAGCCATTTAAAAATTGTCTCTTTAGTCTGAATTTGCCATTCCTTGGGTTTTTTTCTTTTTTATTTTTTTACAGTGTTGATGGGGTAAACAAAGACATAAACAGATCCTTAGGTCATGTCCAGCGTGAATGCAGGTACATTTCTCTACAAGCACGACTTTGTGTGGGATCTATCAGTGTCTGAATAGATTTTAATAAGCAAATTACACACCTTATTTATGTGCTTGGGCTGTTTTACCTTGAATACCGGGAACATCCTGCTCACTGCATGTTATTGAAGCAATGAGCAATAAATTGTTTCTATTTTAAAATTACCAGCTATCTTAAAAACCACGTCTTCCTCCTTCTTTTCCCAAACATTGCCTGTAATCCTGCAAAGCCCTAGTCATGTGGGAGGTCTCATTCATTTTGGGGATACATCTAGTTGACAGGAAAGCTGTGACCCTGCGGAAGCGTTGGGGCTGGCCCCTTGTGTCCCATTAAATCAGGCTCTCTGCATGACAACGCCGTCACCCATGCCATGTCACGAAGGTGCTCAGTTGTGCTCTGTGTCAGCTCTCTCTGCTTTCTGTCACATACTCTTACTCTCACTTCTATGTGTGGAAATGGTACTTTACAGTACGTTTTTGTGATTGCATGTTGTACTTTCTAAGTCCAGTCCCTTCCTGATAACAAAAGCTGTGTGGGTGTTAGAGGTACCTGCAGAGGCGTGGAACATTTCTGTTAAATTTGGGCTAATCCTGCAGAGCCTCACTCCCCTGCTAAATCCCTCTAACTTTGACTTGGAATCATGGTACAAAACATGTTATTATGGTCACAAAGAAAAGCCTGTAGGTTGTATCCCCTGATTCTAGCAAGAGATGACAGCACTGGCAATTATACGCAGTCAGATTTGCAG
The DNA here is from genome assembly GCF_000687285.1 of Phaethon lepturus. Lineage (NCBI taxonomy): Eukaryota > Metazoa > Chordata > Aves > Phaethontiformes > Phaethontidae > Phaethon > Phaethon lepturus. The sequence continues at coordinate 2,023 of NW_010521012.1, forward strand.
ATTGGATCACGTCTTGAAGATGTTTTTAATATAAATTGATTTATGAAACTATCTTATATGCAAAAGCATAACACGTTAGAAAAGATTAGAGTGTCTCCTCTAGTGGCATTTTTTTTTTTTCCTACAGCTTTCATCCCCTGGTTTGCACCAAATTTCTTTCCAAGTTGTTGTAAGTACGATGAATATATTGCTTGGAGTTAATGTATAAGCTTTCCAAGCACAAAAGCTAACTGAGTATTTGTAGTGGTTTTGCATGCTTTATCTTTTACATACACACATACTCATACAGGACTACTTGTTTGGAATCTAAAATTCTGGGAAGCTAAATGCACTGAGGAATTGCTGCTTAAATTTTAGCCTGTACAGAGACACGTTGCTGGTATGTCAGTTTTAACATGAAAAAAGTCTGGCTCCTAATTGTCATAGTTCTGTCTGCAAACGCCCTTGCGTGGGCACGGCTGGGCTGGCAGGTAAGTGCTTTATGCTGATGCAGTGTCTGGGAGCTGGTTTAGGCTATACTGACAAAAGAGCTCCTGTCAGCGTGAGCTGAATACCCATTTTGGAGACGTTGCCAGTATAGCTGTTACTGCAATACCAGCAAATGCTCAAGCCAGCAGTTCTTCATCTTTCTTTCATTTGCAGTGATTGACATACTGACTTCTCCTTTTATAACAGCAATTCTTGAATCTGCAGTCGGTGTATAGCGGCAACCTTCCCCACTGTCCCAGCATCTTTGTTTGCTGGCTTAAATAGACTTTTGTGATGCACATGCAAACCCTTACTCGTTCTCTAAAGGAAGAGCTGATGCCCAACTGCACACGTGTACATTAAATGAACCCATGGATCAAGGGAGCTGGCATTCAGGATGCATTTCTTCTCAGTTTTCTAAGTTAAGAGACTGAAACTTATTCACCATGTTTTATCCTGATGCCATTTCAGCTTATAGGAGCAGGATCCATCATGTCCACAGGAAAAGCAGCAGTTCCTCAGTGAATTCTGGCAAAGAATCTTCAGACACATTACTGCTGTTCCTTTGGCAGAACCCATTTTTTATTTAACATGCAAACACAAAGATAACATTGCCAAGGTATGCGGCAAACTTGATGCAGTGATCCAGCTTTGCTTCTCCACATCCAGGGGTCATTAAGCTATCGGTGTCAGCGCTGATGATGGGGCAAATTCTGTTCCACTTACCTTGTTTTGCCCATCAACTTATTCTGATTTCCCATTTCTTTCTCCTCTAATGTCTCTCTGCCTTTACTTTCTTTACCCCTTCCTTCTCTGAGAATGCTCACCTGTCATGCTCATCTTGCAAGATTTTTCTTTTGTCACTGTTACTCGGAGTGTGAAGGGCCCTCTGCATCTATGTCAGTGCTTGACTCGCGTGCCCTGCAATAGCTGATCTGACATTAGAGGGGCTTTCGGCAGCCAGTGCCAGAGGCTGGCAGTGCTTCCCAGGCTGGAGGTGAGTAGTAACAGCGTCGTCCCTGCTGGGAGAGATGTCTGAGCTGCACTCGAATTAGCTGTCGGGTAGTGCTGAGTGGGAACGGCGTGCCAGGGCTGCGGTTTATGGCCTGAGGTATACCCAGCAGTGTAGCTGGTTAATACTAGCAAGTGCCGTTTTAAATCAATGAAGTCACTTGTAGCATAGGTTTTGCCCAGCAAGAACAAGGACGGTAGAATCTGAATGTCACCTTTACTGGCATGTAGCAATTTGCAGGCTCAGGATTACATTTCCATGTGAGGAGTTAGGAATCAAGTTGTGTTAATGGTTGGTTTTCTGTTGCTTTTTTTCTTCTTTCTCCCCCCTCAATGTACCTTCTATAGCGTATGAGTAATTAGGCCTGATCCAAACCTTACCACTTTTGTGTGAGTCCTTCCCACTACTTAGATAGTATTAGGCCCCAGAGCTCCAGCGGTGCAGTGTTGTTCTGCACCTTGGCCCGTTCAGCCTCTCCAACCCATGTAACCAGTTAGGACAATATGGGAGAGAAAAGAGATTTTCCTTCTCTGAAGGAGTCGCAATCCTTCTATTTCTTATTTCTGCCTTTGACTGTACAAGTTGAAGAGATGGGTCAGAAAACAAAGTGCAACTGTCCAGCAGAGTGGCAGCAGATGTCAGATAGGAGAAAGATGAGTCAGGAAGTAAAGTGGAGTGGCTGATGATTTCCTGGAAGAACTGCAGAGCTATTCCTGCTTATAGAAGGAGAAAATCCTGTGAAAGACAGTAGGTGTTCTTTTCCCTGTCAGATGTACTATACGTCATATTGGTGGAGCATCCAAGAAAGTGTAGACGTTCCTATGTTTTGATCCTTCATTGTGCATTTCAGTTTCTCATGTTCTTGTTCAAAGAGCAAGAAATGTGCCAAAGTTGCACTGAGGCAGTGATGATCTTTGCTGAATCATACTGTAATAGGCAAAACTCTGAATTTGTGGTAGTAAGCCAGATTTGATTGATGTTTATCATCTTTACTGTTGTTCTGTTATTGCAGACCCGGGAGGTATAGTACAAACACATACACAGTATCTAACAGGAAGGGCCAGTAATAACAATCATTAAAGCTATAAGGAACATTTTAAATCAAGGGATTTCATCAGAAGCTTCTTGGTGGCATGTTTTTTAGAACACTGCTAGGAACACAGGAGTTGGGAACATACAGCTCTAGGAACGTACAGCCATTCAGCAGTAGTAATTTATTGGGGACAGACAAATAACAGAAGTGGCATTGAACTGGTAACTGCTGATCAACATACAGAAGAATGAATTCTGAAACTAAAACCGAACTCCTTTGTGTCTGTAGAAGAATTTGTACTTGAGAGCTCTTTGCCTTCATTTAACACTTTTTATGATATTCTCACTGGAAAGTGGTCATCTCTGCACTTCTCAGAGCCTGTTGTCCCGGAAAAAGATGATTTCACGAATTCAGAACCTAATTCTGGCCTCAGGGTAGCAGTCCTTTTATACCAGCTTTTTTTCCTACTGCTCCTGACTCGCAGCTCTTGGAGCAGAGGGAATGAACTCTGTGCCCGAGGCATGGTGTGCTGCTAGCCCCCGAGTGAGAACAGCGTGCAACACCGTGCAGAGATGCTCACATAGGAGAGGTGTCCCCAGCATAAACTGGGGCATCTTCCTGGATTGCTTTAATTTATAGTCTGTGACCACCTTTTCTGCTGTTACAGCCTGTTCGTTAGTGCTCATCAGGAGGCCCAAAATGGGGGGGAAAGTTTGATATTGGGCTTGTCCTTTGTTCCACATGGTACAGGGATAACAGTCAAGCATTGTGACTTATGTTAGAAATTGGTGCCCAGCAAAGCCACTGGGATGGGCACTGGAAACTGCAGATTTGGTATAGTCAGAGCTGTGTTTAGTCCAGGAAGACCACAACTGGCGAGGCTGGAAAGCAGCTACATAGTCTTCTTGGCCTGGGCTCTTGTTCAGACAATGCCAAATTACAGTGGACTACCCCATGCCTGCATTAGGGAGGAATCCTGTAGCAGGGTTCCTGCGCCAGCACTGTGTACTGCAACAGCGTTTGCCTACAATAGACTAGTCTCCTTTCCATGTACTTTGTGTGGGTTGGCTTATAACAAACAGCCTTGGTAACATAGTCTTGGGGGATGATAATCTTGCACCAGCCAGGCCGGGGAGATGAGTCAGGTCTGCATCAAATCATATAGAGAGAAATAAAAATCAAAAAATATGAAATTATAATGACAAGTTGTACTTTCCCAGCTTTGCAATCTGCAGCGATACATGTTTTCTGATATGAACAGCACTTCAGATTAAATCTGTGTTTAACTTTAAAAATCTAGCGGGCTTGTCCCCTGACGAACGAGACGCTGGCAGTCCTGCAGTAGGTGTATATGGTGACCAGGCAGGGAGGGAGCACAGTACCGCAAAGCCAACGCGTTTGCGGGGGCACTGAGCAGGGGAGCGTTGAGCGCAGGGCCTCGCTAGAAGCCGTCTGGCCCCTGTTGCGCTACTACAAGCCAGGAGCAGCTGGCCGGTGGACCTCGGGTCTGCCAAGCGGCAGCGCGCTCGCCGGGGGCCGGCGCGTGGAAGGGTACCCCATGCTGGGAATGCCCGAGAGGCAGGTTCCCTGGCGGGCGAGCCTGACGGAGAGCCAACTGCGCGAGGGGCATTCACAGCGTGCGGCGGCTGGTCAGCTGGAAACGACGTATGAGGTGAGCATTAGACACTGATGATCACGGAAAACTGGGCTTTCGTAACGCTTCTGTAAGTCATGGTGAAGGCACAGGCTTGAAGGACCTTGCTGAGCAGGGATACTAGTTACCTTTTCAAGAACATTTTGTGTATTCTTTTCAAAGGATTTCTTATGGAAAATTGAAGCGAAATCTCTGCAGTCTGCCAGGGATATTTACACAGTTCACTTACTTAATGGAAGGTTCTGTGAGAGATCCCATTATGTTTCCTAAAGCATCAGGCTGCTGTTTGCACTTCTATTATTATTACTGTTATTATAACATTATTCAGAAGTCCCAGGCAGAACTAATCAAAAAACAGTTGAAAAAACAGCTACAACAACATAGAAAGTAGAGATTATAGGAAGACAACTGCTGTCCTGTAATTTACAAAAAATACCATGATCTGTTTTCACTTCCTGTCTAGTATTCAGAGGCCTGATCTGTGAAAGTGGAGTCTGTGAAAACTTCTCTGATTTCAGTAGGAGCTTGACCAGGCTGTAAATGCATGCTTCATTAGGGAAAGCACCTGAGGACTGTGGTATCTTCTATCAAACTAAATGAAATACCTTTTTCTCACAATATGTAATTAAGTGATAAAAGAGATGCTACTAGTAGATTCCACAGTTCAGTCACAAGCCTTCTAAAACGTGAAGTACCAAAAAGAAAAGGCTCTGATTTGATGATGACACACTGCAAGCTCTATCTTTTGAGGAAGAGTTGAAGGTTAAATATAGTACCAAACTATGCCTGATGCTCATGACAAAGTCCTTTGTGTGGCTCTTCCCAGGAGGCATACTTACTTAGGTAGCTATTCCTCAGGGCTAAGACGTAATCTTCCAGGGTTGCTTGTCACAAATTTGTCCTCGTGTCACACATTCATCCCTTTTTGCAGAGTGTGATTAAGGATGTGCAGAGCAAGTCCTTCTGCAGACAAATGGTGTGATCCTTGCTACATGAGGGGTGTCCCATTTTAATTGTCAGGACAGATGTGATTTTCATTTTCTTCCGTTATTTGCCTGCACCCATAATCTGCTGCTCTTGCATTCTGCAGCCATGTCTCATGTCTGAGGGTGAAGACAGGGATATCCATCTTGAAGAGTGATTGTTTAGCCATTGCCAGTGCTTCCCTCTCCGAGTTGCTGTGCTCATATTAAATAGAGGTCCTCCATCTATTACAAAGCTTGCACAAAGGTGGCACATGCATGTGGAATATGTAGCCAACTTAACAACAAGCCATTGTTGGAGCGGTGTCAAAGTCTTGCAGTGCCTGTGAATTATCACTTAGGCAAATTTTGGAGCCTCAGGTTGCATCCTTAAACTGTTTATTTTATTGTGCTGTAGTGCCTAGAAGAACTTTAAACTTGCAGATACTTTAATCTTCAGATTAAAATGACAAGGGAGTATCGTTTTCTGGTTTGACTCTAAGCACATTAATAACTTGTGCCCAGAACCTATTGTCCACGGTGTCACTGCCACGCAGAGCACTGGCCTGTACTCGCTGCACAGATGAATGGCTCGCCCTTGGTGAGAGAGGAGGAGACAAGAAGCACTGTCGGCGGCCCGGGGTAGCTGACGTTTTCCCCTCTCTTGTGTAACTTCTGCTGAAGCCAGAATTTGAACTGAAGGCTGATTGAAATGGTGTTTTTCTGGCAATGGAGTACTGGTGAGAATACCAAGTAGATCTGAGTGAAACAGGTGACAGGAGAGAGAAAACGAGTACCAGAAAATGCTGCTTCTCCAGCAAAGCTTGTCTTTGATTACTACCAGAGTATTTTATAAGCTAATTCAAAATGGTGGCAGAGTGCCTGAAGGAGGGTACATCATTTCGTGTATGCTTATGCTCCCTTATGCTCCCAGTGTCATATACTGTGTTGTTGCTGTGACCAGGCTGCAGCTGGTGCAATATGCTGCTCTGTCCCTCTCCAGGAGGGAGAAGTACCTGTGGTGAGATAGCCTCTGTCAAGGAAGAGCAGACGGCACCCGAGTTCTGTCTTTCATAAGGGACTCTTCTTGACGAACGTTTGACTTTCCACTGAAGTATTTCCAAAGTATTCAGTTTTATTTCAGGCATTTAGGATTTTTTGGGGGTAATGGAATATCAGCATTTTCCAAAGATCAGACACATTTCTTAAAACTTTCCATTAATTGATAATCTTTCATTAAAAAAGGTTCTGATGGAAAAATATTCCTGCAGATTTTAGCTGAGTGTTTTGGGGTGTGCTCTGTCCCTTCTGTAGAACAAGTGGTAGCGTCAAGCTCCGGCACCCACCAGGGATGGGATTTTGAGCTCTGCGTCCAGGCAGTTAGGCTGAAGAAATTAGCTTTATCTTGTAGTTGACGACTGGGCATCTGGTGCAGCATCCATCTAATGCAATGGAATGAAATTCATTTACGATTCGAGCCCGGGAAACCCTAAAGGTCATGTCGCAGCGTAGGTGAGTCTGGTTTAGGGATAGGCAGAAGGCACGAGCCTTTGTTAGCCTTCCTTAATGACCTGATTTCCCACTAAGGTGTCAAGGCATCCAATATAATAAGCTGAAAAAGAATGCCCACAACACACATGGCATCAGTTACTCTTTATTTAGCTTTGTTTGTCAGTCACACTCTGCAGCTTTTCCAACATAATGAGAAGTCTGGTAATTCTGGCACTCTGGGGCATTTTCTTAGCATGGAAGGAATGGAGTTTGGGCCTTTTGTGGTAGTTGCACAGATGTTGTGCTGTCATTTAAAAGTAATACTTCACTCCAACAAATTGTCTTGGTAAGCATCCATGTTTGCTTTTGTTTCAAGGTGAAGGAAGCTTCGCATGAACCACAGATGGTGTTTACAGCTCGTCATGCAGCTATCACTTTCCAGACAGATGGAGAAACATGGAGAGAACAGAAAGAGAAAAAGGCAGCTCTGATGGTTGGCATCTTAATTGGAGTTTTTGTACTGTGCTGGATCCCTTTCTTCATCACAGAATTAATAAGTCCTCTCTGTTCCTGCAACATCCCCTCCATCTGGAAAAGCATCTTCCTTTGGCTTGGCTACTCCAATTCTTTCTTTAATCCTCTCATTTATACAGCATTTAACAAAAATTACAACAATGCCTTCAAGAACCTTTTTGTAAAGCAGAGATAAAAGGGGACGCAGAGGAGAAAATGCTTCCTTTATTGCATAATACAGAGATTCCTTGAGGGAAACATGCCTGTGATACGTACAGTTTTCACACGCAAGAGCTACCTGAGAGGATTTAGGAACAATGAAAAAGGAAGATGGAAGATGTTTGGATATAAACCTACTGACAATTTACAGTTCCCCCTTGGAAATACATATATGCTGCTCCAGGGTTTGGCAAAGAAGATCGCAGCCGTGAATAGCTCCTGTTCTGCTCTTTGAATCAACATGTGTTAAGGTCTGCAAGCGAAGCACTGCGTGCATCTAATACCACGACTGTCAATCTAACTGGACTGATCCCATCTAACCAGCTACAGGTGCCATGCTGTAGCTCGCTCAGCATCAGCAGAGGCACCAGTGGGAACTGCTAATTGAGCAATACTGAAATGCTTGTGATATGGGCAGGAGGCTGGCTTCATTTTTGAGATATATTTGTAAGGGAATAAACGTGCTGTATTCAATTAGTTGTTGAACTGACGTGAAATTAAAATGGATGACCAAGCTGCTCAAAAACATGCCCTAGTGTGATTGAAGGGACGCGTGTTCTCTAGCAACCAGCAGTCCTTGATGGGAAGTCTTGGTGAAATACAGGTCAGTTACGTACCCTGGGGTTAAGTGAAAATTTAGAGGCAAGTGTAAAATTACTCAGAGCTACGGAGAATGTGCTCACACCACTTGCACAGGAGGAGGATCTAGCATGGCATTTTTACCTGCATTGTACTCCCTCACTCCATAGGGCTCAGGCTCTCCCTGTTTTCCGAAACCCAGGTGAGCTCAAGAGAGACACCTGATACCTATTATTATTTCATGCTACAATAAAACTAAGCATGCATTTGTGTTACAAACACCAAACGTGCTGTATTCAATCACCAGGTTTGCTGGCAGCACCACGTGGCTGCTTGTCAATGGTAGGTGAGTATCTGCACTGCGCTGCCTGGGGTCCTTGCACCATAAATGTTGTGCTCATCTCCGTACCTGACTGAAGTCCACTATTTGTCAGCTTGCATCAACTTCCTCCTCCTGTAAGAAAGAAAGGTATTGATGCCATCAGGTCTAAATGACTCCAAAAAACTCCGAAGTGACTCAAAACCAAGCCTTAAATTGTTTTTTGAAGATCTAGCAAACACCCCTGTCCCAACAATATATGCATAAATAAATTAAGAGAGAAGTATTTCCATGCACACTGCCCAGTCTCTTTCTCTCTCCATATTTGTTCTTCTAGTGGGTTTTACTTCTCTGCTTCCCCGAGAGCAGGCTGCTGACAGCAGAGTAGTTCTAGCATGGCAGCTTTTTAATGACACAGAGTGCCAGTACCCTCTTCCCTCTCCTCCTAAAGCTTCTTTGGCTGTTACAGTACCTAAACATCATCGCTCTGATGGGGCTGGGCAACATCACAACTCCTTTCAAAGCTGAGGTTTAACCTTTTACACTGCCTTTCTCTGCCAGTTTTGTGTTTTCTGCTGCTTAAAGCATCTAACTGAAAAGTCACAAATTTCGGCTCCAGCAATACTACACCACTGGCATCTTGATCTCGCTGCAGCGCATCGCACTCAGCCCCATCTCTGACGGTTACCAAGCCAAAGGGCGTCGCATCGACGCGAGTGCTGACTGCGAAGCTCCTGCCAAAGTCGTGGTATCCTGGCAGTTTCTCACAGGCAATGGCACTAGGTGTATGTCCGGCGGCTCGGGACTGACGTGCTTAACAGCCATGTCGGAGAGGTAGTCTCAAGTAGCTCATGTATTCTGAAAAACAAAAAAATGATGCAGACTTGCTTAACTTTAAAGCAGAGTTTACTGCAATGTAGCCTAAAATGATTCATATAACTGGCGACGTCAAATTGAGCTTAATGTCAGGTATATGGGTAACTTAGACTGAGGCACGTTCCAGCTCCTTTCTAAGTAAGTAATTTAAACAAATGCCGTCAAAGCACACATCCTGCCAGTGCCTTAAGGGAGCGGCCTGGCCTCATCTCACTAGCAGAGTGTACGGTGAGCCCAGGCACTGCTGTCCCTCACACCCTGCAGTACTGTGGAATTCCAGTGTGACTTGCTGTGTCTGCAGCCACAGCCACCTGTGCATCTTAGGCAGAGGATGCTTCTCCTCTCAATTTTAATGGGGCTTAAGAAATGTTAATAACCTAGAATTTCAAAGAGTTGTTAGGCAGTGGCTCAGACTTTTAAATGCCAACACAAATAACTTGTGAATCTCAATTTGCCTGCATGTGGAATAGGTACAGTTCAAAATAGTGTTTGGAGGCTTAATTAAACCAGAAGGAAGACGCATACATAAGAGTCTAGAAGTTACTAAAACGTACAGGCTTTATTCAGAACCATTGATGAATTTTTCAAGTGAACTGAATGTTTCAAGTAAGATAGAGCAGTGACTAAAAACCTTAAAATCCAAACAGATGACATGGAAGGAGACAAGGTAGAAGGTCACCTTAAGCTGGTTGTTGAAAAGCATACAAATCTCCTGCACATGGCCACTTCTGAAGTTTCCAGTAATCATGTTTTGGACCCATTTTAGTGCCTGTCCCCCATCTGCCCAGTAAGAGAAGCCATAACTAGCACGCAAATGCAACACCAGCCCTGCTGCGCTGAAGTGAAGGTGCATCGCAGCCTGTGGCTGCAGCCGCAGAGATTTGTGCCAACTAAGCGCCAGCTGACTGGAAAAACACCAGGCTCTGCTGCAGGAACCCTTCCAAGAAGTGACATGGATTTTGAAGGTACGTTTTACCATGACTCGGCATCTGGAACGTGAGAAAAATGCCATAAAGCCCAAAGGCTCCCGTGCAGGTAGGCGCAGCTGTACACCGCACCGGTATTGCTGCAAGTGCTGAAGCCGCAGCAGGGCTGTCTTCAGCTAGCTTGAGAGCTGGGAGCAGAGCTACCATGTAGCTCTCCACCTCCTCAAATGTGAATTTAGCTGCCTTCAGAGGTGAACCTGAGCCTCTGTAATTTCAGTGTGAGAAGTTCTCAGCTAGTTCAGTGCTCTGCCCAGCCCAGCATCTGTGACAGCCGTGAGTTGTCACAGAATGACAGGCTTCCACTGAGAGCAGCCTGGCGTCATGCTCACCCAGAGGCGACGAGAAACAAGCAGAGCTTTCATCTCGGTACAGTGCAGACTGAGAAAGCTCTTCACAACGTCGGCTTCCCACACCGCCTCCGTGCATGTCTGCGTTTAGAAAAGCGGCGACACATATTCAGGGCTTAAAAGCCTGGATTTTAATCGCGTGGAACCTGAGCTTAGTGTCGGGGAAAGAAATACGTTATCTGAGGTTATGGCCTAACCTGCTGGATGCCGCTTCCCGCTCAAAGCCAGAAGAGGCATTACCATCCTGGCATTAACATCCACTGGCTGCCTGCACAGCAGGAACAGCGTCTTGCCCACCGATTTGTGCGCCAAACCCAGTAACTTGGTGCAATGGGAGCCTAACTGCTGGATAGTCATCAACCTTGATTAAAAAAAGTTGGAACTGTGGATAATTTTCTACCTCCCTGGGTACTTTATTTCTGTGATTAATTACTCTCATTACTAAAACTTGCAACTTCATTTTAATTGAAAAAAGAAGAAAGAGTAAAATCAAGCATGCAAGCTTTCCTCTTTCTGGCACTTCCAGCATTAGAGTTTAGATCTTATGCTACAGCTGCATTGTTATTCTTGGCTTCAAGACAAACCAAAGAAAATATGGAAAAGACAACTCCCATGTGAACTACGATAAATGATACAGTATCCTGAATATACAAATAGACAAAAAAAAAAGAAAAATCAGCTATTCTAAAGAAACATAATTTGGCAGTGCTTAGATGTATGGTCATTTATTTCCCCAAATACAAGTTGCCAAGCCGGAGTACACCAGTCATCTGTGCTTGTACACAGTGGACTACTAGTCTTAATTCTATTTCCTGACACTGAATCTGCTCCCAGGAAAACTCACTGGAGACTGTTGCTCAGCAGAAGGG
>NW_010521012.1:13383-48161 GCF_000687285.1 Phaethon lepturus
CCCTGCAGCTATATTAAAATTAAGGCCTCAGTTTGTTGTGCTGTTCGAATTGGGCAGAAATCAAAGAGCTTTGGAAAACAAATGTGAAGAGAAAAGGCTAATAACTTTCTATGCTCTTCCTTGCTCCATGAAACCCACAGCTATGCTACAGCTTCCACAATGAAAGCTCTTCAGAAATTCATTACTGTACCCAGGAGCTCCTGATCTTTCAACCATACTTCAGTCTCTGCTTCTACATAGCTTTTACATCAGAATTCCCACGCCATTCCTACATGAGGACTGATGCAAAGAGATGAAGGGTTTGGCCCCAAGAATACACGTTGACAAACCGCTGCGAGCAGTGCCTCATAACCCAGTCTATACCACAGTCACCGAGACACCAGGTGCGAGCAGCAGCCGATACGGGAACACGCTGATGGGCACGAAGCGGCTGCCAACCCTGCCTGAACTGCTGGGTAAAGAGGCAGTGCCTGCCTCCAGCCCCAGGCACACGAGCTTTATTTGCTCTGCTGCCCGCTGCCGGAGTGGCAGCCATGACTGTGTAGACACTGCATGAATAAACAGGCTTGTGTTCATAAATTTTTTAAAATAAAAGACTATCCTAAGAGTATGTATGTCATCCGCCACCCAAACGCGTAAGATTTGTGTATCGCCTTGTACGTGTGTCCTACTTACGTGCCTAATTTAGCAAAGCTGGCTCTAGGGAGGTGGGTGTACCAGCAAAGCACAATTCTCCAGCTGCCTGTTTTGCGCAAGTACCAGAGCTATACAAAGTGGGACCTAAAGGAAGTAATACCCTTTCTCTCATGCAAGTTAGTTCTATGTTTCTAAAGAAATTTCAGCAAGTTTTGCTGTATCCTATATAGTTGGGTACACCTATACCATAGTGTCTCCAGAGAATGTGCTACTTTTGGTCACACAGTAAAATGCTTTTGCATGTCGTATATTTCTCCCCCGTCAAATACTGTTTGGTTCAGAAACCTACACACTAAGGTCACACATCCATAAACAGATTTTTAATGAAATAAAGAGGAAGAGGGGAAGAAACCTTAAAGAAAATATTGGTCACATTTTAACTTGCCTTCAAAGATTTTCTTTTATTCAAATCAAAAGTGTCTTGGTGTAGTACTCCATTTTGATATACTGTAACAAGATTAGGTTTTGTCATGCTCAGATTAGGTGTATGTCACACATGATTTCACTCTCATAAGGTATTTTACAAGTGCACTTTTGGAACTGCATTTAAAGAAAGCTGTCACAGGGTAAAGGGTGTGTGTATGCCTTAAGTTCGGAGACTGTCTCAGCTTCTGAAACAGAGCAGAATAAACTGCTGTAAAGTAAGTCATCAGCATATCAAAATAATTAAATTTATTGCAATGCAAATTAAAACTCTGAGCAGGCTCTATCAAATAAAAAAACAAAAGAAGTTTTGCTATAAGCCCTGTAAATGTTATTTTATAAGCTTGGTAACACCAAATTAATTCAGGGCAAGACTTTTCTCTTTAAACACTCAGAGAAATCCAGCAACACTGAGGTCAAATTCTGAGAAACTCTTGGCTCCTCCATGGAGAATTAGGACAGATTCTGCTTGCTATAGGTTTGTATGTTGGGGACTGTTATTTTTAAGTTCAAAGTTAATTACTGGAAGAGTCAAAATACACAAGACCTGATAATAAATTGCCAGTTTAAACAAATTATCACCTTCTAGTTGATAAGACACAGTTTAGATCATCCATGAGTCCTGCTTGTGTCCATTCCAGACATTGTCTTAAACATTTTGCTTTCTTAAGAGCTAGACCACCAGTGCAGTGCAACACAAGAACGACCGGGGCTAATAACGCTGCCTCTACCAGGGGCCAGAACCAGGAATTTCCCATGAATGGTTACGGTTCTCATAGTGGTACCAAGTCTCCCAGTGCCACAGATCACACAGCAGAACTCCAGTTCATACCTGCATTGGGCAGGCCAGTTTCTCACTGCTTCTTCTGTCACCTTGTTCTGTTACATATTATTATCTCTTGGTAAATCTAAATTGGCTTTGTATTTAGAGGTGCCTTAACTTGGGCACTTGGAAGCCTGCTCAGTCATTTTTAATGCTTTGAACTTTATTCTCTGTCCAGACTTCATTTGCAGCATCAGATCATTACTCTTTAACCAGGTATGTTCAGAGACTAAATATATAGCAGCCTTTATTTATGCTAAAGCTGAAGGCAATTATAGGCAGATCACATCTCTCCTGAGTCACTCCTCTTCAGCTCTACATCCAGCACAGCTCCTTTTATCCCGACTCGCTGCTCGTTTGTACTTTTTAACTCTCTCATTCCCAATGGCAGTGAAGTTCCTGTTCTGTGTATGATCTTATTCTGACTCCACTCTACCAATCCCCTGGGAATGTCTCTTTGCAGTATCAGTACAGGTCTTTAACAGATGAGCAGGGGAATCACCTTTGATGCCAGATAGCACAAAAAGCATCCTATAGTCCTTATCTCGATGAAGTTAAAAAGCTGCAATAAAACTTTAAACCACAGCTACTGTCTCTATAGAACATGTTAACCTGCAAGCCTGTCCATCCACTGTTACAATTTAAAGTGATGGTTTTATCCCTCCTCCTTCACCCACTGTTGTTAATTTTATCCAGACTTTTTACAGGAATCAGAGCACAGATGAGAAGGATGTCCTTATAATTTTTTCTGACATCAGTGAGAGCTGAGGGCATTGCTCTGAGAACAACCAGGTCCTGGTGCACAAGGGAAATGGTCCAAGCTCATCATTGCAAAACTGTATTTTTTAGTTAGTGCAAAACTTCTGCAGTTACATGCGGTTAGTAAGTAAAAGAAAGCAGGGTAACCAAAATACTCACTAGTCCTTTGCACACATGCATTTACACTCTCACAATTCAGTGCCTCAGCTGCACAGCTTCAATCACCAAACAGGGGGCATTAAAAATATTTTTAATTCCGTAGACCAAAAAAGTAATGTCATAATTATGCAAAAAGTCCTTAAATCTCCAGCAAAGACATGGTACACATTGAAGCTTTATTGACTTAAAGGAAAACGATAACCACTTAAAGCACTGTCCTCCTCTCTTTGAAAACTCCACTTAGACGTTACCTCCTGACACTGCCCTTCACTTTGACAAATAGCTGTCATCACATACTGGAAGCCAAAATTAACTGACTGCTTTGTTTCTGTTTAGCAGGATTGTCATGTTTATAGCCTCAAAGCATCTTGGATAAGATTCCCAAAAATCACCTTCCCACGAGTATCTGTATCATGACGCATACTTGTTCCTCCACACCAACACTGACTGGGGACAGCCTTACAGGTCAAGCCTGACAGTCACCAAGTTAAGCAGGAGGAAGAATGAAGTTGGCCATTAGAATTGCCTCTTTCATCCCGATTCCTCCCCAATGGTGCCCCCAACATACACAGCCCGTGACAGAAAGCAAGGAACAGCTGATGTAAATTTTCCGTACCTCTCCAGTTTCTTTCCTCTCATTTTCACACGAGGATCTGAAAGCAAAGATAGTGTCCGTCTGCCCTGGATTTCAATCTATTGTAGAAAGAAATTGGCTCGTTACAGTATGTTACAATCTGGACTCCGATTTATTTTCTATGAACAATAACTGGATCCTCAAACACCCCAGATTTATATCTTAGTCAAAGTCACTAGCTTCTAACCAGAGCAATGGATCTGAAGTTTTTATATTCCAGGTTACTGTGTTTGTAACAGGTAAGCATGAAGTTTAATGTTATACTGAACAAACAACTACATCATTTATTCCACATGTAAGTTTATTACTTATTCTACCTAGGAAATTTTGATGAAAATTGTAAAACCCAAATTGAAATGTCCATCCAAGTTATTTTTTTTAGAAGTGCATGGTATGCAAATACTTCACAGCTTGAATTCACAAACAGGTTATCTTGGTGCCAAAGTTAAGTTATTCAATTTTCGAGTTAGAAAGAGAATTACCATTTTTATAGAGGGCAAAGTTTGTAGACATAAACAACATCTCCTAATATCAAAGTTGACTAGAGAAAGTCTTTCTTTGAAGGAACCCTGAATGTAATTTTTTTCCTTCTTTGAAGGTACTCAGAATGTAGTTTTGCCTTCATTACTTCACCAGCTCTAGGAAGATGGACTTTGAATACAGACAAGAGGAGCAGCCTGTACATATTCAGTCACTAACTAGTGTGGGGGAGCAAGGTACAAACTGCCTCCGTGGAAAGGCTTTCTGTTTGTACTGAAGGAACAGGAGAAGTGTTTCAGGTTGTCACATTCTCATTTATGAGAAGGTACATCACCTTGAACCTAGTCTACCACAGTTCCGGTAGTTCACTGCATTTTACCTGAACAGAACCTCAACAATCTCCTTTTTGCAAGGCTTAACAAATGCCTACGCTTCTCCATTTTCAGTGCTACAGAGTTTACATAAATTCACATGCTAATATCAAACCTTCCATTGTATTCAAAAGAATATAAGAATAAAGAATATAAATAATATAATAATAAAGAGTCAGGTAGTGTACAGTGATGAACTCGTGCTGTCTCCACTGAGAGTTCTGTATCTTAAGCAGATGCTTATGGAAGAACAAACGTAACCTTCCATAGACTTCCTCTGCACGCACCAGGTTTGACAGTTTGTGCCAAATACCAAAACACCAAGCTTACTGAAAGCAGCAAGAGAAAACAAAATGTTACCGATTGCTATGTGACACATGAACGTCCTTACCAGTGAATATTGACATAATTCATCTTTTAATGCGCTCATAATCCAAAAGCTTATTAAGGCTTCTAAAGCAAGTTCCACCTTAAAAACACAATAGCAGAAGATCACTGGATTCCAAACATTCTTTATTTTATATTTGCTGCCATAGAAAGTAATTGAACAGCACTGTCAGTGTTACTGGGGAGAAAGAACGTGGTTTTTCTTGTCCTGAAGATGTGATGTACATTAAGAAGTCAGTCCAAAATCCTGATGTTAAGTACAAAAAGCAACTGAGTTATAAAATACTGTATATACAGATATAAAAATCTTTCAGAAAATGTTCCACAAAGTTTCTAAACTTTCAAGGGAAAATCTTCAACAAGATGTTGATGGTAATGTTGTCTTCAAAGAGTGAACACCAGTTCATTTGAGCAGAATGTCTGAATCTTTATCTTCCTATATTGCAGGTGACTCAGACTTTGATTTTCATCCCAGCCAGGGATAACATGATGATCCTAGTGATTAAGGTGTTTTTTCCTGGAGTTATTAATTTAACAAGCACACTATATATAAAAATGAAATTTCAAAGAAATTTATACAACAGCTAGACTTTATAAAAATATAGATCTATAATTTTACACCAGGAATTATCCAAGGTGTAAATATTCCATTTTCTTACGTCTTAACCATTAGAAATTAATTTTAATCCTTTGGAATCTTATCTATGGCTAGAGTGTAAATTAAAATAATGTGAAGTTATTAGCTGGCAAAGAGAGTTTCAAGAATCCCATTCTGTGGGGTTTTTTGGCCAAAATGGAAAAACCACTGCATTCTGCAGTGCTCATCTTGTGGTACTGGACATACTACACAATACATAAGTGCTTATTCCAGAATCTTTACCTAATTCAGTGTTAGAACCCAAATACAAAACATCCCCCTTGTCCTTACTGTGGGAAAAAATCAAACTCAAATAAATAAAATTAGACAATATTTCTGTTTTGCTGTACTATGTTAACTCTTTACTGTGTAGCAGAGGCAATAATGAATAATACAGCCACATGATGAAGGAATGTAAAACTGAATACATACTGGGGAAAAAAAAAGACTTTTACAGCTGTGTGTATATTTTTTTATATATATATCTATATATAATCTACATTGCAGTTATAACTGTCTCCTCACAAAAGAGATTCAATGGACTAAACAATCATCTATAAACTTCACCAGCTGGAGTTCTTCAGGAAGAACTAGCTTTCAGCTTGGACAGCAGCATTTCATTCTTACGGCATTCCTGTTAACAGAAAGCAAACAGATAAGGAGGTAGTTGCTTTTAACTCCACTAGTTATATCTTCACATAATAAATATTAATAAACCCTTTTATTTTGAAAGGTTGCCAAAATCCAAAGTAGTCTGGAGTGAGTGATAACCTCAAGATAATTCTGATTCATCCATGATGTTATTGCAGTGGTAATACTCATGAAACTTTATGACATACATTAATGCACAAGCCAAGCCAAAATGGGTCACTGAACAATTGACAGTTTAGGAAAAATGTTCTTACCTCTTTAAATTCTTTCACTGTTTTAAAATAAAGCCTCTGTTTCTCTAGAAGCTCTAAGTATTCATCATTCAACTGGTCTCTACGCATTTTGTTTTCTTGCTTCTTCTTTTCCATCTGTTGGTATACAGGAAGGATAAGAGATCATACACTATATAAGGAATACACACACACACACACACACACACACACACAAGTATACTGTATAAGGAACAACTACCTACAATAGACAATGGGAGACAGGTGCTTCATAAATTATATCCCTGGCTCATGCTTTAAATGCAACAAACATTTAGGCCAGCTCTTAAAAAAAAACATTTAAAAACCTAATGCTGAATCTCAGTACCAGCGGCACTATAGGTAGCACTCAGAATTTGACTAAGGCTTACATCTCTGCATGCCAGGAATCTTGCTCATTAAACAATTTACTGCAATGATGACACAGTGAAATTAATTAACAAAAAAAGAAAAAAGGAGAAAAAAAGAAAAAAGGGTTTTGATGCAATGCTGAGATCTTGTTTTGTTTTTTTGTTAGTTATATCAAATGGGAAGGGCAGGAGACATCTTTGCCTTCTTATGCAATGCTGTACTTGCTCAAGACCCACACATAAGAAATCTCTTTTCTTTTCTCCTTGTGACAAAGTTGTGACAAACATAACTTAAGTCCCTAAACAGGAAGAGGATTGGTTCTTATTATAGAACAGACTGCCTTCCTCTCAGAGGTAGTTCTAATGAAGTTCTTCCATCACAGCATCACAGACAAGTTTGCTGCTAGTCTAGAGAGTGAATTTTCCCTCCTTCCCTCTCCTGCTAGGGCACAACCACATTAAAAAAAGCCCTTTTGTATTCCTCTCCCTAAAAATTATTTTTGCATTCTCTCTGACAGATTTTCATCTCCTGAATTTTGACCGGGAAAAATGCAGTTCCAAAAACTGTACGAATTCCCCAAAGCCCAAACAAGCAGGTAATTCCACAGCATCAGAACTTGCTGCGTTTCTGTATTATGTATCAACATTGATCTTATTCTTATGCCTAAAAGAAATAAACATCCCAAACTTTCCCTGAGTATGAACACTGCTAACAAGGTCTCCCTTACAAAGACAGCTGCTGTCTAAAACATCAGGCTATATCTCCTAACATAACTTATCAGGGCCAGTTACCAAGTTACGCTTGAGGAAGAAAAAGCATCAAATGTGTTAATGCAGAAAAAAGCATTATCACATGCGTCCCATTCCTTTAGGATGAGGCTAAAACACCTAGGAACTAGATTCTTGGGAAGAGATCAGACCCTTTTATTACCCTTTGATAAAATGCTTCCTTTATGCATGACCATGAGAAATCTCTCAACATACTGCTCCCAGTAGAAACTGGCCTGCTCTGTCCTCGGAAAGTCTCATGAATATCTGTTGTCACACTGAAATGCTTGTTTGCAAGTTACTCGATCTTAGTAACAAGTATGTCTGACTTCTCCTGAGGCCCCTTTTACAATGCAGTTGCAATATGATGGGCTTTGAAAACTGGAATTTGTCTTCAGGTATAAGGTCTTCAATGCTGTAGAGAAAGCAATTCAAGTGGATGTACTTTAAGAATGAATCATGAAACTGACTGTGAGCACTTCTAATGCTCTGCAGACAGAAGTCAGATAAGACTAAACTATCACAGGGATGAATAACCCTTGCAGCATAAAACTAGCCTGCCTGTTGAAAAAGTCATCCAACAGACATTTCCTAGGTGAAGAATGAGAAAACCTTTCCTTTTGTGGCGGATCTATTCCCCAAGGAACTATGTGAATTGTTAAAACTTTCTTAGCATCCATTTGTGGTCAGTATCTTCACTGGCATTAAGAAATCAACCACGAGAAGGTACCAAATGATTATCTATTCCATCACTAACAATCCATTTTTTTCTCTCAATTGAAATAAGCTTAGCTTTTTCATTCAGAAACTCTTGCTTTTCTCCATTAGTTATAACTGCCACCTCCTGCTGATCCAGACACCTACACCTTGGAATGAAATGACACCTGTAAACTCTCTCACAATGTGCCAGTGGCCAAACTGCCAGTGCAGAAATACAGCACAAGTGACGTGAACTGCCATTGCTTTCAGCAACCATCAGAGATGCTGAAATTATTCTCCCAAAATAAGGAGTCATCTGACATGATAGCTCCCATTTACTTTCCCCTCCCTTATCTGTACAGGAAGCAGCTGAAAGTTTTGATTCTATCTGAGAATATAGTAAGAGAGTCCAGAACGATTGTATGGACTTCAAAGATTTAGCAGTTCAGTTGCAAGAACCTGAAGTCACAGCAGAACTCTGAGTCTGCTTTCACTCCTTGCACTTCTGCGCTGTCGCCCATTTCTGTGTGCACAATGGAAAACAAGGCAGAAAACAAGTCAGAATTGCACTGTTCTAAAGTATTCTCATCATGTCAATTTGACGCCAAAGCACTTGTTACGTCAACAGCCTTCATGACAGAAAGATGACCCATACATACAACCATCAATATCACTATTCTTTCTGCTGTCATTTTGTCCTCTCCGAAAATAAGAAGTCAAGCAAATAAAAATAATTAATTTCAAAAAAGGGCAATGAACTAGCCACCTATTCGAACACAGCAGTCTGTAGTAAATGTCATATTTTATAGCAGAGTTTATTAGTGCAAAAGAGCTTTATTACAGCTTGAGTTCTATCCTGATCTGTTTTTCTATATACACATGCTTACCATATTTTGTATTTGAAGTTTCTATTTAGGTATTAAGACAGAACAGCCCAATACCTGGACAGACTGCATTTTCAGAACACATTCCAGTATATATTGATATATAGTCTATCATACTTCCGTTTAAATTCAAATAAGAACAGCTATAATCTACTACCAAGAAAAAAAATCTCAAAGCCCCTTTATGGGATGTAGGAAAATATGAGTATGTTCACATATGAAAATAAGAGTAACACAACACAATAGCGACAAGTTAGTAACTACCATTACCAGGAATTATTTCAGCCTATCCCCACTGTATGCAAATATGCCTGCGGACAGCTTTACTTGGAACCACTGCAGGACCTAATGCTTGCATTGCCCCAAGACCACTTAACACAAGTCCACTGAGGCTGTGCTTTTACAAAACAGCCCCCAAATCTTACCAGAAGCAGTTTTGTCTTCTCTAAACGAGCACTGGGGCTCTGCTCACCCACAAATCCCTTTCACTTGCTATGTGGACACAACACACTCATCAGCAATGCTGAGTCTTTTCTAAATCAGGTTAAAAACAACAACAAAAAACCACTGGAGTAGATTCAGCAAGGTGTCAGATGAGCAACTGGGACAAGGGAAGGGGATGGCTGGGACTCTGTGAGGTGCTGCTGACCCTTTTCAGCAGCAGAAAGCAGCTTCAATCAGCTCCAGCTGCCTGAGTAACCATGCCCGAGACACAGGTCTGACTGCGCCCACACAATCCAAACGGAAGAATTCTCATCGCCTGTAGCTGTTTCAAGCACCTCCATCACTACACTGCCAATAATGAAGTTAAGGGGTATAAGTGTCCCACCTGGAGAGAAGTGTTATAATACCTCTGTTCTACTTTATTCATTAACATTTCAGTGGTGAGCAGTTTCTTACAGATCTGAAAATAAGTAATACTTATTATTTGCTTGCTTAATTTGCACCTCACATAATGGATTTCTCCAGCCTTAGTTGTTATCCAAGAGTCTTTTCAGAAATCATTCCCAGGTTCTAGCAAAGAAATTGAGAAAGAATCTCAGACCTTCATCCGATTCTGTTTGATGCCTTCTACAATCTGCTCCATTTGCCGTAAAAACTGCTCACGAGAACCAGACGATGCCATTGCTCTGGAAAGAAAAAAAAGGTAACAACTGACAGGGATGCGGGACATGTCTCATCTACAGTTATCTTGCATATTCACCCCTGTCCAAGAATTCACACTGCTTAGTGTTCTATGTAGAAACTCATATTTTCAGTCACTGATTTCAGGTAACAGTGCAGCTCTTTGTCTGGTATGAACTATCAAAGAGACAGGAAAAGAGACTACAGAGCTCAACACCAGGGTTCTCTGGGTCAGTTCAAGTCTGTTCCTTTCTCTCATGTGTTGTGCAGAAATAAATTGCGATGAACTAACCAAAAGCACAAACTTTGAAGAAAATCAGCTGTTGTGAATATTAGGAAGGCAAGTAGAGGACTAGCAGATTAGTAAATATTGCAAAAATAATTTCATGCCCTAATAGGGAAAGCCCAGAAAATTTGACAGTTGTAACATATCTTAAACAGATTAAGAAAAATGAGACAAAGAAAATACACACCACCACCCCCCCACACACCCCCAACAAAAAAACCAATGCAAAATCCCACTGTCAATTACAGCATTGGTTTCTACTGACTGGACAGAGTCAAAATGATCTCCTCATTGAGCAAAACAGATCTACAAACCCTGCGGCAAAGGAAAACATCTTGAATGCTTAATTCCTGGTTTTTGATGCAATTAAAAGTTTTGGATATCACAATAGGGAAAAAAATAATAATTAAAAAAAAAAAAAATCAAAATTTCTGGCCAAACACAGAAGGACTCTATAGAAGTAAGTAAAAAGACAGTTAATTACTCTGGTGAAAAAAGAAGCTTGTAATTTCACAACAGAATTATAGAAAGATATAATAGGAAGAGTTGTTTAAAACTATTAAACAGCCACCTCCTCCCCCATGACACTACTGAACTGTACCGCTATGACAAAAATTCATACTGCACTTTTTATTTGTGATGTCTAAAAAACACAGGAAAAAAATAAATGCCAGCTGCATCATAGATTGATACTTGACCTCAAACTTCCAAGGGAATCATGATCTTACCTTAAGACTTCACACTTCATCAAAACCTTTAAATACAGAGTTAGTCTATAATAAACATGTCTGAAATATGTCAGAGTCTAATGTTTTGTACACAATATAATAACCACAACTTCACAAAATGGAGAAAAATATTTAAATTAATGCCAGGAAAACTATGACTGAATGATTTCTTTCCACAACTGCAATTGAAGAGCCAGATATTAAAAACATATGTTGGCTATAAAAGTTAGGTAAATCCAAGTCTTTGATTCCAACCCAAATGTTGGCTTAAACAGAATTAATAAACTATTTTATTAATGTAAACTCTATTACAAAAAATTCCAACAATTTTTAGACTTACTCATGCCTGCTCCCATTTTTCCATCCAACCAACCATGCTACTCATTTCAACTATCAAGAGAAAAATGACCATTACTTACTGGTGAAAGTTGTCATGAATAGAATTCAGTAAGTTAACCTGTGAATTAGGAGGGGAGAAAAAAAAAAGAAAAAAAAAGAAAAAAAATTATACATTGGTCCTTTCTGGTATGAGTTTTCACAGCCATAAAATGAAATTCAAGTTAAAAAATTGACTACATAGATGTTGCCCTGACAAGCAGTCAGCTACATGAAAAATCACCATGAGCTTTCTTTTGGAATAGAAACCACGATCCCTAAAATCTAAATCTGTCCCAGTGGGGAAGCCACAGAAAGCAGAAGCAAGTCTTGGATGACAATTGTGATTTTTAATTTCACTGATGCCCCGTTATTACCATTGAGAATTTTCCAGCGTGACGCCTTTCCAAACTAAAGCGATGAAGTAAAATGGCATATACATCTGTTCAACACGCATCGAGACTTGACATACAAGTAACTTGCAGGTAATCATCCAGCGTTCAGCAGTGACAGTGCACAAGCATATGTTGTGGCTATGTTAGGTCCGCATAACTAGTCTGTGGTGTAGTGAGAAAGCAAAACAAGTAGTTTCACTTAGGCATATCCCTGACTATGCTTACAAGCCAGACAGGATAGCAAACAGAGAAATATCTTAAGTAGAACACACTCACCAAACAAAAACAAAACAAGAAAAAGCAATAGCTCCCCACCACTCGAACAAAAGAAACACAGCGTGTATTAACAGTGCTGAAGATGTTAGCTTGGAAGCTCTTAGCAGCATAGCTCTGTCAAGAAGTTGCAACTTAGCCCATCAACCTGAGCAAAGCATTGCATCAGCAGGGAAAAAAAAAAGCAAAACCAAAACCAAACCATCTACAAAAACCAAACAAAAGACACCCCACCACCCCCCCCCCCGCCCCCGACTTGCTTCTGAGACTGGAACCAGTATCTCCACACAATACTGTAAAGACTCACCAAGCAGTGCAGGAACGGCAGCTGCATTTCTGCACTGCTTTCATTGCACAGATGAGTTTTACAGGTTTCCAAGCCAGCCATGCACCTTCTACAGGCTGTTAGAAGATGAACTTCTAAAAAGTACAGAATGGCATTTCACATGCATGGCTTCTGTTATGAGACACTAACATTGCACTGAATCAAGACAGAAGTAGAAGTTGGTAACAACATTATTGCAGCCTGCCAGTACTTAAAGGGGGCCTATAAAGAAAGGTGGGGACAGACTTTTTAGCAGGGCCTGTTGCACTAGGACAAGGGGCAATGCTTTTAAACTGAAAGAGGGTAGATTCAGACTAGATATAAGGAAGAAATTTTTCCCAATGAGGGAGGTGAAACCCTGGCACAGGTTGCCCCGAGAGGTGGGAGATGCCCCATCGCTGGAAACATTCCAGGCCAGGCTGGACGGGGCTCTGAGCAACCTGCTCTGGTTGCAGATGTCCCTGCTCATGGCAGGAGGGTTGGACCGGATCACCTTAAAAGGCCCCTTCCAACCCAAACTATTCTACGATTCTACAATCTATTTCTACAGAAATATTTTGTTGCTCTCGGTATCAACTCCCCCAACTAATTAAGCTATATAGTGAGTATTTTCTATGTAACCACCTTTGATGTTCTTCTTGCTTTCTACATATTGCTGAGAGCACTAAAATTCACCAAGTAGCAGTTAATGTGATTCTCTCTCTTGGCTTTGAATATTTCTTGCAAGTCTCCTGTGGTTAAACCTTCCAAGCAGTTTCTCCTTTTGATGAATATTTGAAAGCGTTCTGTACTAAACAAACCTAAGTGCTGCAAACAGAATCACTTGCCCCACTGCTATGGAAAGCTAAACTGATCTCTCTCAAGTCTAAAATCTTCTATCTGAACGAGACAGCGATAAGCACATGCATGGCAGAACCTACAGTTGTTCCTGACCTTACTTTGAAAAATTCAGACAAATTCTGAACAGACTCCAAAGCAACTAAGATGCTTAAGAATTCCTGTTACTTAGAGGAAAGAAATTATTGCATAACTCATCAATTTTCACCAAGTCCACATCCTTGCCTCAAAATATTTCTAATAGGCATGCGTTTAAGAATGGAATTATGGTTTATACCACAAAACATTCAAGTCATCAAAAGCAGTACTGCACAACTACTGCACAGTAAGAGTGCTGATGTGTTACAGTACAGACAGTAAAACCCGTGCATCAACTCAAAAAATCAAAGACATTATGAAATGAGTTTAAAAGCATTCTAAAAATTAATCTTTCACCCAATGTGATTAAAATATCAACCATATTCCCAGAGATCTTTCATGTCAGAGCTATAACCTTTATAGCCAAAATTCCACTGTATAACAATTCCTGCTATTGTTATTTTAAAGCAATTATGCTCAGCCTATTTTAGGAAAGTGTTGGGTTTTGGGAAAGAGGGGAAAGAAAAAAAAAAAAAAAAAAGAGGGGAAGGTCAAGAAAAAGTGCAAGGATATTCCAGAAATCTTTGTGAGGCACAGATGCCAAAGCCATCTTTTGTACATTAATAGACAATATTGACTTGCTGAGTTCTAATATTAAAAGCAACACAAGGAAACCTCAACTATACTATACACATAACAAAGTTAACACTGCATCAGAAGACATTCAAACCTCTCTCTCTTGTGATGGGCATCAAGATAAAAGAAAACCTTGATCAATTTTTTTGCCTTTTGAAATTATATCCATGCAAGTGAAGCTTGGAACTAAAATCAAACCAAAAAACAAACCACCTCCCCCAACCAAAACCCCCAAAGCAGATATTGAATTATATTAGCAAGAGTACTCCCAATTTACACAGTGATGAAATACATCTGCTCTGTATGCTGTCAGCTGTTTTTATGTGCCCATTTCACAATCAATCTCTTTATGCTTTTTAAATTTGCAGGCTTGCCATCAAAAAAAAAAAAAAAAAAAAAAACCTGTATTAAACTCCAATCTAGGAGAGAAGTTAAAGTAATATGAATTCTATAGCTGCTACTTAACAGAGTATTTTAAATCAAAGTATTGGTACATTGTTATCTGCAACCGGTTGTATTCTAATTATGAATACATTTTACTATTTGGAGTAAGAAAATTAAAACAATGAAAGACTACAGAAAAACAAAGCATGTGATAACCTTCTTACAGACTCAGGTAAGGCCCTGGCAAGGCCAGAACCACTGGCAGCCATAATACCAGCCACTCTTGCACAGGGATGCAAATTATACAGCTAGGGTTCCTGAATATACAGGATATCACAGACATTACATGGTATCATCATTGCTGGTTTGTAAGAAATTGATGCTTGAAAAACTTTCAAGGAAAATTCTTAGTAGTATTTTCAGGAGAGGAAAAGGTTAGTTACACCACTAATTCCAAGATAAGTTATTTGAGGATCTTAGGGACCATCAGGTAGAATAATTTTCAGAAACTGCATCCTCTCACGCTAAACTGAAATCTCTCCCAGAAATTAGGTATTTCTAGAGCACATAACAATCATCACCCCAGGTTAAACTTTGGTAAGATCCTGCTTTGTACTGATCACTGACCTAACTCAAAATGTATATATACACATTAACAAAAAAAGCCACAAGGCTCAATTCAGCACAGAACTTGAGCCGTTTTTACAGATATTATTTACATGTGTTGTTAAATCACCTAGTCACAGAAGTTGCTTTTAAATTTATTTTGATGCAGGTTGGATTCTGACAACATTAACAGAGCGGTATAATACTTTTCTGCAACAGAAAAGGCCAGATACTTCTATCAGGGCAAACTGCAGAAAGTTAAAGTTTAGAATGGTAGTGTGAAAACAGTATTCTGGGGTGGGTTTGTTGGTTTTTTTTGTTTGTTTGTTTTTTTAATCATCCTGGCCTCCAGAAAATCTGTAAGGAAGCCCAATCTTGTATGTTTGCCAAAGGAAAAAGATACTGAGTAAGTTCTGCACAGAAGTAGAACATCTGTGAGCTTTCCAGCAGACTCACATGGAGCACTTTTTAAGATTATTAAAACCAAAGCAGGTAAACTGTACTCAGTTACTGTAGAACTAAGTAGGAGAATCAGGAAGGGATGCAGTTGTTGGTTGTTTCCCCCCACAGTTAACATGCTCCTGGACATGCCTAACGTTATTCTAGCCTGAAGGGTCTTGGTTTGCCTAAAGCTCCCCCTGCTCCCCCAACCACCTCTCCTCACAGTTTTACTACAGGTACAGTACCTGCAGCATAGGTTAATTGTTAAAGAATATTTCTGTATTTAATCCTATTCCTTCAGTTGTGTTTTGTGGCAAACAACTGAAGGGATCACACACCCTCTAACGAAGCTACATAGATTAATGACTTTTCTGAATTGGAAAACTGAAAACTGTCTAGCACATGTGTTAGAATCAGCTGCTAAAGGGACAGAAATGGTTGCTCATCATCTTCAAAAACAGGAGATAAAGTGTCTTTACATAGTCAGAAATTTGACCATCACAAACAAATATATCTAAGTAATGCAAAACTAACTGATCCGTTCTTATTTTATTAGAATAAACAGAGAAGCCTGAAGTATCAAAACATTATATAGTTTTAAAGTAATGACATAGTTTTTATCAAGTCTTGACTGCTCCTATTTCTCCACCTTTACTGAAGTCACATGCTTGTCATTGCAAAAAGAGGAAAAAAGAGTAATTTGGTCCTTAATACAAAGACAGAGATATTTGGTAATCAAATGTTACTCATGTTTTGTGAAAACAGCGAGTAGCTTAACCATGCTGTACTAGTAGCACTTCTTTTACACCACAGACCATTTCGCTCTCAACATTAGAAATACTCTTATGAAAATCAGTTGTTTCATTTTTAGTTACAAAGACTGTTAACTCTGCTCTGACATGACTGAATATAGTGAAAGCCAAGTAAAAACCTTTTATCTCCTCCTCCACAGACTGAATATTTAGAAAACAGTAATATGATTTTCTTACCTCCTTTTCCAAATATACTTTCTTATCATCCAGTGTATTATAAAGAGTAAAGAACTGCTTCGTTTCTTTGTGAGTTGCTGAGACTGCAAACAAAAAAAGGGGTAAAATAATAAAAGAGCATGAGATGAAATGGAATCTGTAAAAATACTTCGTAGGCTTTATGTAATATACTTTCCACTATCAATAGTGGAACACACTCTTTAATACACTCTGGAAGAATATTCCCTCTGCATGTAAATCTCCAGCAGGGTTTGCAGCTATCAGATTTTATGAGAACACATCTTAGTGTTTAACTTAAGCCTCAACTGCTGACAGTCCTTTATGTGAACATATGTTGGCACTATCAGCTGTGCTTCCTTACCACTGTCTGTTCACCTTTCCTTCATAAGCCTTATCCTTACACCATACAGGCTGCTGTGCTGCTAACAGTTGCCCTTGCACAGCTTGCCTATGGTGGCGGGGATGCACAAGGCTAGGCAGGGACAGATAGGAAACAGATAATCTGATAGTACTCTGTGGAAAAACGGTGCATTTTACTATATATTTTAGGCTACATATGTGAAAGATGCCCAAGAAAGCTTTTACTGGTTTAAAGCTTTTTTCCCCTTACAATTTATTCATGCTGATAGGATTAAATAATACTTTCTTTTCAAATAATACTTTCTGGTTTAGGTGATTATAGCAGATATTGGTCATAGCTCAGTGGAGAAGGTAAGGCTCAGACACGCATTCCCTTTGGGCCTACAAGTTGATGACTGATACTCAAATCTGCTAAGTGTTCATCTATTCTTTAGTTCTTCAATGCCTAAGGAAATCTAAGATTCTTGTGATTCCCAAGGAAAGAGTTCAACAGAGATGGACAGTTGGCAAAAATTATTATGTTAATATATTAAGCACTGTCTAGAACCTTGAACCTGGAAAAAACATATGGGTTAAAAAAAGATAAACCTGAGCAAAATCATGCTCATGACATTAAACTCTACAGGCTAACAAGTTGCCATCTTTAAATAAAACCTTTACTGAACTGATATGCTGGACTAAACTTTTGAATGGAACCATTTACAGACAGCATGACCTCCCTCCCATGCCACAATGTCATTCAACATCCAAATTTTTAAAGAAAGTCTAATTTTTGATTTGTACAATTCTCTTCTCCAGTTGAAGTCCAACACCAACGCAATGCTCAAAGTTGAATGTTTTAGTGACAGAAACCCAGCAGTGGCTACTTCTGCAGCAGTGAGATGTCTGGGACCAAAGAGCTTTCTCATTGCCACAGTGTGATTGTGACACATGTTCTGCACATGCTGTAGCCTTGAGAAGCCTACTGAATACTGGGAACTTGAAAGCACTGAGGAAGTCAGGAAAGCCTGGGATAGGTTGACAAATTAATAAGGGCTATTCAGCATGTTCCACAAAGATTTTCCAAATGCTGAAATCAGGCTGCTTCTTGAAAAATTGCATGAACACAAGGATTGCCAACAGGCTTACTTCAGGTGTTCAGTTTTTGCAAGACTTACTGCTGCCAAATGGAAGAGGCCTTTCCCAAACAATTTCCTTCCTGCAGCTCTTGCCTTTCTTGCAGCAGCTCTGGTAGTCACAGATCTGTTAAGAGTTGATTCCACATACCAACCCAGAAGAAAACTTCTCAGGATTTCCACTGGATTAGCAAATTGTACCAGTTTATGGAGCCTTACGGCAGCAGAGCCCACGTAAGGTTAAGACAGACGAAAGAAGAGGAAGAAGGAGCCAGTTGGCTCATTGATGCTCCAGAAACCACAGCTTAATGTTTTCAAGGGAAGAGGCTTCAGTTAGGTCAAAAATAAAGCAGGAAATACTGGAACTTAAAAACATTCTAGTATAGAATTACAGAATCACTGAGGTTGGAAGACATCACTGAAGATTGTCTTGTCCAACACACCTTGGATCAAAGTTCAAAAAAACAGGTTTTGGCAGCTCTGAAGATCTCCTGAATCTGGCTAAATGAAAGCCTCAAAAAAAGAACATGATTCACAGAAAGACTTGCTGGAGATTTTCAGCTCATTTTTCTAAAAACTTAGCCTGTACAATGCAGGTTCCCAGACACAACTGAGCAGTGTGTTATCCCAAGTTACTACACATATTTTGTACTATAGATAACAAAGTTCCATAAAATTCAAAGTATCTTAAATCTACACCCAAAGCTGCACAATGCACTTTGACCTTAATCTTTCTGTACTTCATATATAAATGAAGCTCCCATCTTCTGAGCAGGTAGATACTCTGACCACAGATTATTTGTCTGAATTCACTTAGATATGACAGAGAAAACAATCTGTAGAAAATTTAATGAAAGACAAAAGAGTTGTCTTTACAGCTGGACTTGATTAAATAAACTGCATGGCATATCAGAAGCAAAGCTGGAGGAAGTAAGTACTGGATTTGTACTCACTAAAGAAGTGCATCTATTCCTGTATTGAGTTAGACAACACACATAGAAGACAGCACACTACCATGCCACTAGAGATGCCTCATCAGGGCAAGGAATTAAAGTTAGACAACAATTTTAGAACCGCTCGACCATCAAGAGCTTGGTTCACACACATATTTAGTAAACGCAGAGTATCTTTAAAACATTAGCTAGTTCTTCCTGGTAGAAACTTATTTTAGCTTATGCTAATACACAAGCTACATTAAATATACACCAGTAAGTATACTGGTCTGTTATCAGTTTAATGGAACAATTTTAAATTTTATTCTGTTTGCATGCTCCATACCATCCCTGTACAGCAAACACATACTATCCAAAAAGTCAGGTAAGCACACTTCCCCATTTTATAACTTCTTATCATAAAAAAAAGTTAAAGACAATTTGTACTCTGATCCTACCAAGATACTGCAGGATATTTATAAAATCAAAAATGAAAGAAAACATTCCCTTCAAGAAATTGCCTTTACTTTCTAGTTCTTGGCATAGTTTGTTTCAGAACCAGGTTTCTCACGTCGATGAAAACAATGAAAGCAATCTAATGTTAAAAGCAACTAAACACAACTCAAATTTACAGCAACCTCATCTGTAAATGGTTAATCAAGGACTTTCTAAACATACCGGTCACTAACCTAAATGACTGAACCTCTTACAGACAAAATTTACTCCAGAGATCATGTGCATAAAAATTCACCCTCAGGAAAATTCTTATAGCCAGCTTACAAAACTTTGAAAATAGAGCATATAACATGAATACCAAAAGACCCTTAAAATACCACAAAATTAGCAAGTGCTGTTGTTACACGCCATATGCTTAAAATGCAATTGCCCTCCTTCCAGGGCTTTAGCCTTCGCAGGATGTTCCTGCTTAATATACATACCCTGACTGTAAAGTTCAATAAATCTCTTCTGATACTGTGTTAGCTCAGCTCGGCTGGGTACTTCATCAATCTTGCGTTGTAAAATGGCTATTTCTCTGTTTCTTCGTGCCTGAATAGAAAGTTAGGAGGGGAGAAAACAAAGCCTCTTCTTGTTCTCTTCTTAAAATGGATGAAGCCCCCCCCAGCAGTATTTTCTTACTAAGTAATTAATTTAAAAAAAGCACATTGGCTGAGGCTCAATTTTTTTGTAATTGATTTGTGACAGAAAAATTTTTTAAAAATTAGAACAACAACAAAAAAATATTAGAAGCTACAAGATAAAAAAAAATAATTTTGTGCAAGTAAATTTACAAATTGTTACTCACCAATAACAAGCGGATCTTTTGAAGTTTATCTTTCTCAGTTTTGTACTGCTGTTCTATAATCTTATTCGGCTCCTAGAATTTGAGAACCCAAAACAATTGTGTATTACGGTAGCATATGAGAGCTGCAGTTGCAAAAATGTGCAGACTGGGTCTGTTTTCTGTTATTTGTCTATCTTGCATTTAATGACTCCCACAATAACACCACCATTTGCTGTTGTATTTTTAACAACGATTTATAATCTGCATTAAAAACCTGACATCTTTTACTGCAAACAAGCACATTTTTATCTTTAATATTTTAGTTTTTAAGATTTGTCAATAGTTTTTCCACTGCTTTGCAACAGTCACACTTCATATGAAGGTATGTATCAGAAGATTGTCTGTACTCCTTGTCTGAATATTTATACTTTGATTCAGTGGAGGGGTTAAGGATAAACATGGCCCAAAACAGAACATAAACCCTCTGACACATATTCTAAATTTCCCGGATTGTGGACTTTAAGATAATTTTTTCTTGTTTAAAAATCTAAGATTTAGGTTTAATATTTTAATTTTTTCATGCTGTGTTCAGAAGGACAGCAGTATCACAGAACCTGTAATCTACCTAATTCCAGAGGCATAAATGTATCAAATGTTTACCCACTGAAAATACAAGTAATTCAAGCTTTTACTTTTCTGTTCATTCATTATTCATTGCCATCAGTCTGGATGCACCTGTCTTAAAGCCTAACTTCTGACAGCTGCTCACAGCATGCAATGTACTGAGCCACTGAAAACTTGTGCTTTTATTCTTCAAATAAATCCACTTTTATGAAAAAAATCACCAAAACAAACATGCTCTCTGAGGAAGACCTGTTTTTGTCAGAGGTATGCACTGCTCTTAACACAGCATCCAGAGACTCTTCTCTGGTACTACAAAGAAAGAGGTAAAAGGCACAAAAGCATCTTTGGGTTAGCCCTATGGATTCTGCAACAATAATGAAGAATACTACAGCTATTTTCAGTCTACTCTCTTTCTATGATTATTAGCCCGAACTGTGGCTTTAGCAGTGGAGGAGAATAGAATTTTTCAGATATTGCAACAGATACTTTAATGAATACAAGAAGGCACCAAAAGTCAGAAGGACCTAAACCAACATTTTAAAACACAAATTGAAACCAAAACTTAGACATTTGCTATTACCTGTTCCTCCCCATTTTCCACTGCCTCGGCTTTCAAATTCTCAATATTTTGTTGAAGTCGCTCCATTTCTTCCTTTAAAACAAAAAAAGTTTAAGTTGCTTTTAAATGAGACCTTTCCTCTTAACAGGGGAGAGCAGGAAGCTGGACAACATACACCTCTAACAAAATTGCAGAGCTGACCACACGCTTTATATTTAAATTTGTAAGATTAAACAGCATTCCCTGCTTAAGGGTAAAGCATCTATTATTACTCATTATATAAAACTGTCTGCTTTTATCAAACACAGAAACAAATGTATTTCTTACTTGCAAATATTCTAGATCCGGCAAAAACAACTAATGAGTGACATGGAAAATGAAACTGAGGAAGCAAAGGAATATTACAATAGCAGTAGCATGACACGGGACTGCAACACATGGCATTTATAAAAATGAACAAATGTAAAGTTACTTACAAGGTAGTTTCCATTACAATCCTTTTGAGCTTTCCAAAGAGGTACGTATGGGAAAATGAGGTTCCTATGCTCAGTCTGTGTCTCAGGACACTATTTCTTTTTACTAGTTTTCATTCTATTAAATCCCATCCACTATTGTTTAAATAGAAGAGAATGAAAACAATTCTCTCCAATCATATTTCTAGGCAGTCCATGAACACAGCAGTAAACAGGACAGCAAAACGTAGTAATTAGGCAGTAAAACTGAAACATGCTCTGAAAACTGAAATAGCTTCATCTCAGTCTTGTCTCTTTTGACAGGTTGCTCCAAAGCTAGGGGCCTTCATGAAGCCCTCCTCTTTGGCACTGCACCTCTCCTCAGGTCACTGTTGGCTGCGTTATCCAAGAAGAGACAGTCCATTTCAGGTTGTGAATGGCACAGGTAGGTATCTAGCACAGCCCAATCTCAAACTTACATTTCAGTGCTCCCTGCCAACCACACTGAGTTGCTCTCAGCAGAATGGTAATGGGAACAAGAAGAGCCACAGCTATGACCAGTACAAGGCTGATCTGGCATTATATGTCTAGGAATGGCCCTTTGTTAAAGAGTCCCAGGCATTAAAGGCTACACGAATTCAGATGCCTTGGCAGCCTTCCTTACACCTCCCTGCCTCAAGGCAGGGGACAGGTGCTTGTGGTTAATCCAGTTCCAACCTTCTTGGTCGTTAGCCTTTTCGCAGATATGATACACTGCAGAACTGGGCAACTGTCCATAATTCTGCTGTGACTCAAGCTGGTGGCAATACTCAGTATGAACCTGGAAATAGCAGTTTAATGGGGCAGGGGACACATGACACAGATGACAGACACACAACATGTTGACAAATCAGGAAGAAGTATAATGCTTATTTACCATGTTTTAAATGAAACCTTATATAAGAAACGAAAACTTACCCTACAGTGCGCTTTGAACTCCTGCTCCTGGCTTTTTAGGTTTTCATTCATGGCCACCAGTGCTCGCAGACTCTGTAATATGCTAAATTTGAAGATCCAGTAAACCACATTAGATTTTTAGTTTCTAATTTAAACAGATGGAGAACTAAAAGACATTAGAACAAGCTTAGTTCTAAATAAATTTCCAATAAAATCTGTGTAAATTAAAAAAACAAGTATCACCACCGATATACCAAGGTCAAAATAAAAATGTAGTATTACACTGAGTATTGGATGGTTTTGCTATGTTCTGACCTCATTATTGTGAACGCTTTGAGAGAACCTCCTATTTAATTTATGTGAGAGGAAGGCTTCAAATATGAAGAATATAAATCAGGAAGGCCTCATCTACTTGTCAAATGTGTCTAGGGTCCTTCTGCTTTAAACATCTACAATTATTTTCAATACAGATTGACACTTTTCATTCTGACTGAATACTATGGTAATATTTTCCTGTCTTTGGAAAGCAAGTTGGAGAATTGTTTAATGTTTAAGTTCTAGTTATTTGTTTAGATTGACAAAACAAGAAACATTGGATGATTCATTTTAAAACCATCATTTTTCAGAATTTCAAAGGTCACAAAGGAAGAAACTTACCTAGAATCTGCTTGGGATTCTATTGTTTCTAAGGCTGCCAATTCCTTGTCCAGCTTTTCACCGTAACTCTTAACCTGTAGGTTGCAATTAATAATAAATTGAAATACACTTCCACATAAAAAATGATTCCTAGTACTTAGCTTTCCCACACCATGGGATCAGTGAGGTAAGTTGTCAAACAGCTTCACCATTTAATACATCCCTCCACACACTGAACTCAAAAATGATTCAGCTAGAATCAATGCACAGCGAAACAAAGAAACATTACCTCGGATAACGTCTTTTTTGCTTCGGTACATTTTGCCTGCAGATCAGCACATTTAGCTTGCAACTATTACGAAAGAGAAAGAGAAGGGTTTGATTCTATGTTCATGCTAATTACACCTGTAATGGAGAAACGCAGTATTTGAGCTGTTAATAATAGTTGTCTATTAATCAATAGGTCAGCCATCACAAACTTTGTCTTTTCTTGTCATATACTCTGAGAGCATTTGTTTGCAAGAATTCTGGTTGAATATTTCATTAACAACAGCAAGCATTTTCCACCTGACCTTCTAAATATATCATGAGTCCAGAATAAACAGCACAATTTACAAAACAGATGCCAACAGAATGGATGGACAGATTTATTGGACAGACTCTCTGCTAAATTGCTCTAAGTTATTTAACCTGGTTATAGTAGCCCAGTTTCACACCAGGCTAAGAAGAGAGTTCCATTTTTTTACTTCTCCAAATAAGTTAGGGTGATTCAAGACTTGCATAAAAACACCATGGCACCATACCACAGACACATCCATACCAAATAAGCAAGCTGGTGTGCAATCTTCTTTTGTGTAACTATGGAAAGTCTCATAAGGAGGCAGTTAGTAAAGCACCACTGGATATTTAAAGTTGTCAAATAATTTACAGAGGCTAATTTTAGAAGAATATCCTTCTCTGAAGAACTTACTATTTAAGATAACGTTGCAAATAGTAACAACAGAAATGGGCCATGGGTTACAAAAGTGGAGTAGAAGTGTTGCAAACAAAGGCAGGCAGATTTGGCATTCTGTTCCACTTCTTTTCATGCTGGTTTAGTTTGCTGTTCACAACATACAGCTGTGACTCAACATTCCACTCATCCCTTTCCACAGCCAATTTCTAAAAAGAAAGCCTTTGCATTTTTTTTCATATTTTTCACCAATAATTTATCAATAGGCTGAATTTTAACTAGATGGAAAAAAACTTTATAATTTAATCCTCCAGTCCACATCTCATGAAAATTGACATAAAGATTAAAGACCTACTTGTTATGAGAACTTACTCTGAACCTTATTGCAGTATTGAAGCCCACAAACATTTTTTAAAAGGGGGTTCTTGACTGTCACTGATTTCAGCTTCTACCTCACCCTTCAAAAGCTGTCTTTGGCAAGTGGCAAAAAAAATTCAGTCAGGTAATTTTTACTTTACTAAAGTGATAAAAGGATTATATTTGGCTTATAGATGTCAGGACTGTTTTTCCATATACAAACAAAGCACTGAGACTGTTATGTACCGCAAATAAGCAACACAGAATTAAAGTGCCCTCAACTCTTAAAATGGCAAACAGCATGACAACAGATTTAGAAAACACTTAAGTATTCCTGTGGATTATGAAGTTTGTTTGGCAGTTAAAAGCAAATCTGCAATGAAGTAAGGACTCTACCAACAAACGTGTTTTCTCCCCACCTCAAACTGTTTTCTTCTTCTCAGAAGTATGTGGAAAGCAAGCAAATAC
This sequence comes from Phaethon lepturus, assembly GCF_000687285.1. Taxonomy (NCBI): domain Eukaryota; kingdom Metazoa; phylum Chordata; class Aves; order Phaethontiformes; family Phaethontidae; genus Phaethon; species Phaethon lepturus. Next base: position 38,525 of record NW_010521012.1, read on the forward strand.
ATTCATTCATTCACATCCTAGGGAAACTCGTAAAGGAGATTACTCGCACCAGACATGAAAATTTAATCCACTCAACATATATCAAGTTACAGGCATATTCTGTATTACCGATTCAGCAGTCCCTACTATGCTGGAGTTCTGTGGAATACAAGAGCCATCTGCTCCAGAAAAAATGCTTTTGAACATTTCAAAATTTTTTTAAATTCTCAATTTTCATTGAGACTGCATACAGACATTGGTGGATCCTTTCTGCTTTCCAGATCATAATGGCATGACACAGAATACCTGCAAAAGCCACCCACAACTGCTAAGCTTGTTTACCAGCCCTTCTTGCTGCTCAATTAGGCAAGAAAGATCAAGGAAACAGCATGGCTGGAGAAGTGTCCTACGGCAATATTGAAGATTAATGTTCTGAAACCCGAGCTAGCTGCTGCAGTTGCCTCATGCCACTCCTACTACACAATCGTACCTAGGCTGTCCTCCCAAAATTAAGTGCCTCCAAGAAGATGAACTGTTCTCACAATGCAAGGGCTGTGGTATAGTGTTCTAGTATCTATACGTTCAAACTGAGCATGCCTCCAAGATGCCTACATACTGCCTGCAGAAAAACTGCAAATAGATGTGAGCTGGTAGAGATGAGCCAACATTTGTTAAAAATCTGTAGAACTGTATTAAAACATCCTTAAACCTGAGCAAACGTCCCCTCTTGTATTATGGGGCAGTGCTAACCTGTTGCCAGTCATGACAACAAAGCTGCTTATCTGTCTCCATGCTACAATATACATGCAGCACATCTGTATCTCCTTTCATACGTATGTCTTATAGCCTTTGTAGTTTAAAGGAAGAGTTAAAGTGTGATAGAAATGTACTGCAATGACTTGGGATACAGTGAACATCCTCCTCTTTTCCCCCACTTCTGAATTTCCAAAGATTTCATTCTGTAATTTGTGTTTCTACTTCAGGAAAAAACCTCACACTAACATGGGAATTCAGGCAAGATTTAACTGTCTGTAAGCCCACATTACGCTTTTGAAAGCCTGACACTTCGGCCCATATTTAAATGCTAGGTACTGTCAGTATTTTTTTACTATCAGTCATCATTTTGACAGGGCACCAAAGTTATGTTTGACATAGACATGGAAAATTTGTATTACCAAAGTGTTAAAAGAATACAAATTCAAGTAAAAAAAAATTAAATTCAGTATATGATAATATCATAATTATATCATAATATTTTTCTAATATTTCACTCTACAACAGAGAGGAATTGTGACAGACATGATTTACATTCAACATACAGAGCAAGTAATAACTGTAGGGTTATTGACTATGCTATTTTTAATAGCTGGGGCATGCCAGAGGACAACACAGCTGAAGAAATGCATCAGTTGAAGAAGAATGAAACTAATCTGGCATGTTCCAAAGGAAATGCATTCTAATATTTACCAGTTAAAACACCATCATACTCTATCCTTTGAAAGTTCTTTTTTTGTGAAAAATACATAAGGAGAACCTATACCCGTTCTTCATAAAGCTTTTTATTAAACTTGGAAAAAAGAGAAGGGAAAAACAAGAACAGGATAGGCAATTAGTCATTCCATTTGTTTGTGCATAAGTTTTATTTAAACTTAGTATTACTTGAATGTTAGTCAAAGACTTCAAAAAATGGTTCATGGCATATGCTTTACTGAAAGGAGATTTATTTACAGGATATCTATCCCCTCAAAACTTAAGACTGTATTGCTCTGTTAGAGACTATTTTATTCTCACTTTAAAAAAAAAAAGTCAGGTAAGCAGCTATGCAGAAAGGTTTAAAATCTAGTGCTCCCATAGTTATACCATAGTAGGTAAAACTTTCAAAGCTATCATTCTTTTACCTCTGTTGTTTGTAAGACTGGACATATCTCAGTCTCATAAAACGTGCCATACAGACACCTATCTTTGAAGCCCCTGTACTCCCAACATTTAATAGGTACAACCAGTTAAGATGTCTCCCCAACATTTAATGGGTAAAACCAGTTAAGAGAGAAGGTGTCAAGACATTACTGACAAGAGCAGAGCAGAACAAAACAAAAGCACTGATGAAGGTTGCTGGAGCAGTGCTGTACTTGACAGAGTATCAACGCCAGAAGCCATCAGCAACAATTTTTCCTGAAGTACTATTTGTTTTTTGGCAAGCTCTTCCAATTACTGTTCCTGATGCAATATGGTTTCATCAGATTCTGCAAGCTAAAAATGCCATGGTGCTGATTACAGCAGCATTTCATTAATGGCATAGCTTTTCCACTTACACTTTTCTGGGTTTAAATGGCAATAGCATAAGTAGGTTGCAATACAGGAATAGTGGTCCTTGCTCTTACTTTATATATATATATGAACAGAACCTCAGTCACAAATTCAAGAGCCTTTTCCCCTAAAACAAACGTGAAAATGTGAACCAAGCAGTGACTGTGCAAAAACACACCCAACAAACAAACAAGCAAAAACCTCACCTTAGTCAGTGAGACAAGCTGTCTCATATAAAAGGACAGGAAGGGATAAAAAGTCATTTGTACCGTATTTTAGAATAACTTCCCAAATTGTTTCTTGAAACGATGAAAAGACCCATTCAACACTATAGCTATCAAGTCAAATGGAGATACTCTATCTGTTTTTCTCCAAGAGATGTATGCAAAAAAAAAAAAAAAAAAAAAAGGAAAAGCATGTTTTGATTAGCTAGCCCCCTCCTCACAGACAGGGCTATACAATTTTTTTAATATAAAACCAGCCATATTGTCCAAGTAATAAATGTGTAAGACATTCAGAGATGCTAAAATAAATGTTCAGCATGACAAATTGCTGGTACAGAGAATAGCTTGCAAATCTTTTCTGGATGGCAAAAACTTTGTGATAAACCACATTTATCAATGTTTTATTCTTTATTACACACACAATACTTACCTCTTCCAGGAGTCTGGTTTTCTGCAAAATCTGCTTATTCAGAGATGCCACCTTCCTTCTATGTTGTTGGGCAGCTCCAAGTCTTTCTGGTCGCTCCTCAGCAGATAGCTCAGATTGCTAAAATAAACAGTAACAACAGCTTGTTGGACCTCCTGCCATTGCTTTTGGCTTCTTCAGTATCTCGAGAAATGCCGAAGTGAGACACACCTGTGATGTTCCTTATCATAGAATCATAGAATGGTTTGGGTTGGAAGGGACCTTAAAGATCATCTAGTTCCACCCCCCCCTTCCACTAGACCAGGTTGCTCAAAGCCCCATCCAACCTGTCCTTGAACACTTCCAGGGAGGGGGCATCCACAACTTCTCTGGGAAACCTGTTCCAGGGCCTCACCACCCTCATGGTGAAGAACTCCTTCCTTATATCGAATCTAAATTTATCCTCCTTCAAGAACTTTGTCCCACCATTCAAGAGAAAGAATGACTTACTGATTTATCTCACGTCAAGATACAGAAGCAGCTGAATGACTGAATTATATCACAAAGGTAACAGGTAAAGTAAGCTAAAAATAAAGTCAGGTGCCCTAAGACAGGTGGAAAATACTACAGTTTACTAGAAGAAGTAAATATTTTTTTTGATCAGCATTACAATTCAGCCAAGAGGAGTTCTTAAATGTAAAAAATACAACCATGCTAAAAACCACCTTAAGCATGGTATTTACTGAACTTGTTGAATCAGAGATGCTCCATACCCCAATAAGTAGATCCAGAACTTTCAAAGGCCTTGAACAATTGTGTCTTCAGATTCTGAAATACTGGCTTTGATGCATCTTTATGCTGAATAACAATGATATACTCAGTGTGGTAGAGGACATTTACCACGCAAAGGTTTTTTTTGTCTGTGTGTGTGCTATGGACACCAGTCTTTGAAAACTATTCAATCCAGCATGCATGGCCAAGAAAGTGTCTCATAAATACATAATGAAGACAGCAATCTGGATCCAGTCTCCTGTTCTCTCTGAATTGTGAAAGGAAAGCTGCCAGAAATATTCTTTACCAGGAATAACATTTACAATAGAAATTGTGTATTTGCACTAGAAAAAAGAATGATTAAAAATCAGTGCTAGCTAGACGTCTAAGTGATTATTTGCCTAAACATTATTTGTACCTTTTTGAAAGTCCTCACTTTAATACTTACATCCATCTGTTTTGGTAATTTGCTCTATGAACTCTGACATCTTTTCCAGTTAATCCATTTTCCAGTATTTTGTTAGAAACACAGTTAATTTTCAACTACTTTGCGTGCTAATTTGCAGAGTCTGTCAAAGACTCAAATACTAAGTGCTTTTTGAATAATTACCAAATGTTGACAATCACTACAATGTATAATCAGCAAAAGTGTTACGAGAAGCATGAAATATTCCTCACTTGTATTTGCCCCTGGTATCCACTCTAGGCAGATGGGTAAACAGGTCTTCATTAACAGCTTAATTTTAAATGAAAATAAGAGGCAAAACCTGTCTTCCTCTATTTTCTATTTTATTCCTATTAAAGAGCAGCTTAATGACTTGTTATGCTTTTACATCTACAGCAAGAAAAGACTAATTCCGACATCTTATCCCAACAATTCACATACTTTCCATTTATTAGAAAGGAAAAATGACTCTAAGCAACCCCTGTTACACTGAACTATTCAACAAACACACACTCAGATTTACTTATTCGTCTCATTATTTAGCCAAACCACATTCCTTTATCATGTCATGCATTCTAAGACCCCATCCTTCCCACCACACAATTAGCCTATATAATATGCATAACATGCAAATCAAGAAAACTGGAAATGCAAGAGAAAGTCACGCGCTAAATCAGTCTGAGACTGATATTGCAAAAACAGTAGAAATCCATACAGTACAGCTTTGGCATAAAGAAAAGGTCATGTCTCAAGAAGTGGACTGTTTAAGCTTGCTTTTTGAAAATGGGAAATGACTATCACTATAATACAGAGGTTTCTGCAGAAAAATCCTTCTGGTCTGTAAATGAAGCAGCTGGCCTTAAGCCTCGTGCAGTCATAGTGGGCTAAGGATCTGCTCTGCAGCAACACGACAGCTTTAAAATTACTGAGGAATTGGGTTCCAATTTGTGGAGAAAAATGCATCTTTCAGCAGAGAAGGAAGAAAGCACAAATTATAGAAGCTACTTTGCTTTTGACAGTATTGTTACCTGGTGTCTTACTAGACTGAAAGCACAGTTGTCTCTTCAACATAATTTAAGAAAGCTGTATCTGAGCACTAGTGTCTCTGTTCAAGATTATCAATTTGCTACTCTATCTCAAAACAAGAACTTCAATTACATGTCACAAAAAGGGGTACGTGGATATGTCTTTTAACTTTGCTGTTAACACACGTTATCACTACCACTGACAGGTGTAGACTCAGCTTCTGCATCCCTCTCCATTCCCTGCAATTGATCATCTGCCCTAAAAAGACTTAGCCAATTCAGATAAACAAGTTAAGTAGTGTTAGTAACCTCATTTTCTATGAGAGAATTTGTTAAGTTAAAACTCCATATTAATTATGCACTAATCTGTGGCAGCTCAAAAACTGCTAGCCAAAATACATGGCTAATTCTAGACTTTAAGAGCCTGCCTCCCACTGTTCACATGTAAATGTTTTAACTGGGAAGGAGGAAGGAAATATATGCAACTAATGTTATTCTTTGTAATGAGATTCTCTCACACACATCAGAGCTATAAACTTTCCAATAATTAAAGAAAGAGAATTCAATCATTAGTCTACAGAACTTCACATTCTTAAAAAAAAAAAAAAGAAAAAAGAAAAACGGAGTCTGTACAAAAATACAAACTTTGTAGCAGTAAATAATTTTGTTTATCTCATGATGTTCAAGCATCTCCTACTAGCAAAGAGACTTCAGAAGTTTAGATCTGTGACTAACCCTATCATAGTTGCCTCAGTTTGAAGCTCACAGTCTAAAGCCCATTGGGAAAACAAAACCAATCTCCATCCCTGTAAGAGTTAGATCTGGTTTTAGTCAAGTTCCACTTAGATCTTTAGCAGTCATTGCAATGTAATTTGCTATCATTTTTCCTTGATACTTTCCCAAGGCTTAGGAACCCAAAGATAAAAATCACTACATCTCACGTTATCTTTCAAGATTTCCACAAACAAACAAAAAAAAAAAAAGGAAAAACATCCAATTTAATATCTTCCTTGAATGACAGCCCCTCACCATACTAAATGGTTGAAATGCTTATTTTATGTTACTTCAACTGACTGCGTCAGGTGCATAGTAATTTCAAGAAGTCCAAAAATATTGTGAGTCAACTTCTCAAGATGTAAGCAACTTGCGAACAGCATTTAAAACTGCTGAAGAGGATTCCCCTTCAACCATTTTTGAAGGGGGTGGTTTTGAGATGGCACTTCTCCAGTTTTAGAGATTCTCTCATCTTACCAGGAAACAAGCTTTTTGTCCTATTCTACCTCTACCAAAACCTCCTGTTATATATGACAATACTTGTAAATTCTCAGAGGAAGAATCCTTCTAACACAGTAAAATCAAAGCTACTTTGAATAATTGGCCTTAGAAAGCTGGTGATGAGCTTTCTAAGACAGATAAAAGCCATGTTAATAATTTTCTGCCAGGATTTTTAGAAATCTAAAATCTTCCTTCCAGTTTACCCAACAAGTTGACACAGCAGCAGAAAGGAGGGGCAAATGCAGAAAACTGCATGCATTGATCTTCCACAAAAATACCATCTTGTAAGAAAGCTCCTGGCACATGGCAATATCAGATTTAGAATTTTGTTTGCCAGCTATCTGCACTGGGCCTGTGGATTCTATTAAGGCTCTGGTAGACAAATAAGCACTGCTGTGTTCTTCAGACTACGTATAGTCACAAGGGGTTAAAACTATTAGAACTATATCGAAATATTGCTGATGCTCCAATAAACTGTTTGATAACATCCTTAATTCCCTTTTCCTGGTGCATGCATGCACACAGAGAAATTTTTTTTGGTCACATCCAATAGATTTGAAAAGCGATATATTTTTGGTTTGACTTGAATCAGTTCTTACTTTCCAGAGTATTAATCATTGTTCTACTGTAACAGTCAAGGTCCTGCTGCCTTCTCTCAGAACAGAATAAACGTAACATTGAAATATGACCCTTGGGCTTCTGGTCTTCCAGTCCTTTATAATAAAGAAAGGCCAAGAATTTGCTATAGACTCTGTTGAGTTATAGGGTTTATCTCCCAAATGGGAAAGCTCCATACCTCATCTGTGTCAACAAAAAGGAAGAAATATGAGAAGACTATTGGACAAATAAGAACGACCTATAACTCATCCCTGGCAGTGATGTATTGTATATATTAATTGCTTGAAAAGCCAGATTTTCTTTTCACATGACTGTAAAAACAATCACAGCTGAACACAATAAATGGAGCTAATATACACAGTTAATTGCCTTGACTTCTAAAAGCAACAAAGGTTTGTTTTTGATGAGCCAAAATGAGAGATCCAGGGCATGACTGATAACTAGAGCCCAGTGCAAGTAAGATCCCAGTGTCCAAAAATCTGAGTGGAGGAGGCCTAGATTTTTCACTGGGCAGGCCCACAGAACTGTATTTCTGTGCTTAACACTGAACATTTTAAAATGCATTAAGAGTTTAGGCCTCTGGTTTGAACAGGTATCAACCCAGGCCCTTTTTTATTCATGAAAACATTTAAGTAAGTGCTTAAGCCCAATCTAATCATGAATGCAATTCAGGAATATGTGCTGCCACACCAAAAGCTCGTGCATGTATAAATCCCATTAAAATACTTTCCTGAATCCTGGCTGTGCTGTTATCCATAGCGTATATAAAACAGTGTTGTTTCAAGAGAATCACAGCAATTAAGCTGCAAGCTTAAGGCCTAAATTAACAAGCTATCAAACATGACTCGGTAAAATATTATTAGGTAACACACTTACCTTTTCAGCGTATTCTGACACTATTTGTTTGATCTCATCTGACTGTAGGCCAACAATCTGGCCAACTGTGCTTGCTGTCAACTTGCCCTGCAACAGTGTCAAGAAAACATTTGGAGTTTTGGAACTGCCTGTGCTTTTTACACACCAATTTCCCTAAGCTCTAATTTTAACATAAATGTACAAAACCTTTACACTGGCTAAAATTCTCTAATCATAAAAAAAGACCAAGAAACATTCCACCCCCCCCTCAAAAACTTCGCTGATGGAAATTTCTCACTTACAAACTTTCAGCAAACAGTGGAAACTTGAATTCAAGTTTTCAAAAACTTACTTTGAATTGTATTCTGTATACTCAATTTTGCATGCACAGTAGTAAGACTCACTTTCAGATCACATTTTGAGACAAACTGTAACAATGCAGATGTGTGAAAGAATGCACTTTTCAAATTAGATGCATGTACAAAATCTTCAAGTAGAACTGAATTCTACAGTGGATTTCAGCAGAAAGCATGTCAATCAACTTTGAGACTAAACTGATTACTACCTTTATTTCTGTGACTTCAGCATAATCAGAAACAATGTTTAACAACTGAATTTCTTCCCAGTATTCTCACCCAGAAATCAAGATGTAGTTTTGAAAATTCTTGCAACAGCCTAAAAGTTCCATTATGTCAATTACTACAACCAATTAAGAATTTGCAAACAAGATACATATCCAGTATTTTCAGTGTATTACACTAATGGTGTTGTTTATAAATATTTATCGGTGCTTTGAAAAACACCTTGAAATGTGTACAATTTTCCTCCACTCTCCCCAGCAAACGCCTTACTCCTCTGGATACCTTCACAACATGAATAAAGTAAGATCATACTGCATCTTGGGTAGCTGCACTATGATGTCTTTCCCCTGAAATTCTCCTTGTAGAAACCATTTGAAAGAGGCACTTATTTATATTGCTTTTATCATTTCAAGGCAAATGATTAAGTCATCAGCCTCGTAAAAATCACTGTCATGTCACTTCATGAAAATTTAAACGCATCCATTCCAAGACTTCAGACTCACCATTAACCCAATTTTAGAGTTTCCACACCAACCATAATTTAAACAAAGCTGTATCAGTTTTAAATGCTTCTTACCTCTTCTGTTGCCATTGCAGCCATTCCAGTCATCAGAGTTTTAATGCGAAGCTAAGGCAAAATATGAGGAATTACACATAACAATTTATCTTTTATTATTTGACTTATTTCTGTCCAATGACAGGGACACATGTATACAATCAGGATCATACAACACGTGTATTTTAATACATGTAATGGGACAGTAAGTCTATGAAATTTAAAGAAAAGGTGGCTAAAGTTATCAAATAAAGGAAAATTCCTTATAACAGTGCAGGTTCAATAACAGTATTCAGCTCCCACTATCAACTGAAAACTGACCTCTTAAAAATGCTCAGATTCCCAAATAAAAAGTTGATTTTTTTTTTAATTAAATATCAACAAACATTTAATTTTGTGCATTAATTTCATATTCTCCTGTGGGAAGCAACGCCCACCTCAGCTAAGCATGGAAATTCTCCTTCTTGCAGAGAATGACTGGGCAGGGATAACTGCTGCCCTACCCCAAGTTAGTAACACCCATGCGTAATAAGTATATGGCACACCTCTTCAGCAGCCTGAAGGTCATCTTCATCACAAGGCTCAGCTTTTCCTG